>NC_089587.1:53025733-53285733 GCF_019320115.1 Miscanthus floridulus | reverse complement strand
ATGTTTCTTCATCTTCCTCTCCCTCTCCCTCTCCCGTAGATGCGACGCTTCCTCTCCCCCAGCGGCGGCGGATGCCGATGCGGCGTCCTTGCTTGACGGATCCTGCGCGCATGGACCGCTTCATTCATCGCCTCTTCCTCTCCACCGGCGGCGGCGGCGGCCAGCCTTGCCTAGGGTTGCGCGCCGCACCAGGACGGAGAGGCGGCGGCGGACACTGATACGGCGTCCTTGCTTGATGGAGCCTGCGGGCATGGACCGCTTCATTCATCGCTTCTTCCTCTCCACCGGCAGGAGCGGCGGCCAGCCTTGCCTAGGGTTGCGCGCCGCACCGGACGGAGAGGCGGCGACAGCGACGGCGCTTGGGCCGTCGGCATCCACGAGGCAGGAGCGACGATAAGAGGCCGTCCTTATCCTCATCTCCGCCAGCAAGCATGGGCTCCCAAGTGTACCTCGCCGCCGTCCTAACAATGAGGTTCACGCCCCCTCCTCTTTCATCTCGATCTGTTTTCCGATCTTCATTTGCTTGCTGTTTGGGTAGGTCTTACCTACCTGCGTTTGTGTGATTTCCAAGTCCGAGAAGTGCTCCAGGCTGAACATCCCCGTCTCTCTATATGCCACACCCCTTCATCGCTCCTCTCTCTCAAATTTACCTAGACTGGTTAGTTCTTCATACTAGGGTTCGAGCAGATCATGGTGCGAGCGGAGGATGCACATATAGCCAGTTGTTGTTTATGCAGTTGTAAGTTCAGATGCAAGCCCGATATGGTCAGGAAAAAACCTGAGCAACTATGTAAATATGCTACATGATGATTTCGTTTTTTTTTTCCTGATTCGATGTCCTCTCTTCCAGGCAGCCAGGTCCGTTGGTGGAGCAGCGGTGGCAGTGTCCAAACCAATTCATTTTATTTTTCAGAAAACATTGATCTATGATAGTTAGTTTGCTGCATACCAATTTGACTGGGATTATCTCATACTATGGTTCCGTACTTATTTATGTGTCAATGTATGTATGTGCTATCTTTATATGTACACAAATGCAGCTTATAGCATTTCCCTATTGTTGATTTATGCTAAAAATCACTTTATTTTTACAGTTATATGCCAATGGAGATTTGCAAGATCTTGATTCACAATGGAGCCTCATGCTGGGTATGGTCTCCAGTTTTCTTCTTTCAATAATGAGAATGTGAGATTAATAGTGTTTTTAGAATTTCAGGTACTCATCCTGTCATTTCTGTTTGTATTACTTTTTTTATGGTTAGATTAGATGCCAATAGTTTATAGATTCACCAGTAATTTTGTACCAGTACATTCAGAAGTTGCACTTCATTCCCTTAATGCAGAGAGCATTTGGTTTGTTACAGTTTGCCTACTTCTAGATTTGGAGCTGCAAACCTCATTTTATTTTACTTTGTTTCCATGAACCAAACTGTTTTTGTTGTGCTGCCTATTCCCTCCAAATTTGAAGGTCAGTTCTGCCTGTATAAATCTCTATTCTCATTTTGGGCCATCCATTTTGTGCCTACTAATACCTATGTTGTAGACCTGTACTTTTTTTATCAAACAACCAACATTGCTGACTTTGTTCTTTTCTTATGTTTGCTGTGGGACATACAGTAGCATGGAGTGTTTTAGTGTGACCTCTGCTTCTAATCGCCTGTATAAATATATGTTTTTCTATTCACTGCAGAGCTCATTCCTTCTATTTAATTTAGTATCCTTATCATGATATGCTGAGATTATGGTGTTAGCCTTCTGCAGTGTAGGGGTACCTTTTCTTAGGAAACATATTCTATATTTTTACATAATAAGTTCTTATAGGACCCTTTTCCGTTTACTATCAGTCTTTTCCTTTGTTCGAAAAATAGATATCCGTACTAGCTACATGTACACCTCAAGACAAATGCATCCTAAAGTTTCATATTCTTTGCTATAGCACCCTCTTATCCTTTTGGATTTGATGGCAATGACGATGTTCTTTTCACGGTTTGCAAAAATCGTTACCTGTTTACAATGTGTATAAGATAAGTTGCATCCAAATTGGAGGAAGTGGGGAAGTTGATAGGAAAGTGCAGTTCCTGTTTAGTTTTGTTATGGTCCATTCACTCAACATATATATATTTGTTCCTTCAAATCAAATAAGTGTAGGAACATGCATCATATTTGTGCCATCCAGTGCACCAGTGAGAACTCACTGGTCTTGCCTAATTACTGAAGTAAACTTATCACCCATTGACCCATTGTTGGTGTAGTCTAGATTCCAATATGGGGGCTCTACTATACAGAAGATGGTTCTTATAGATGGTTCATTTACATTATATGCCTCCAAATGACAGACTCAACTCAAGAGATCTTATAGCAATCGTATTTTCTGTTCATGTACGGTGGGTCCAGCCCCTGTGAGCCACGTGGTTTGGCCTGCCAAGCTATATTAAGTTTTTTTTTTCTTGAATTAATATTACTACTCCTTTGTCATCAAACAAATGAAATTTTCTGATTTATTCATGCAGGTATAACACGCTGCACATAGCGCCGACCATTGCTATGGCTAAGTCGGCATAGCTTGCAAGGTTCCCACAGGATCAAATAATGCTACCGATCACTCTTCATAAGCTTCACAGATGATTTGAGACCATCCATTTCTTGCTTTTTCACAGATGACTTCAGGCCATCCATTTCTTGCGTTGGTTTGACTCAATTAGTAGGCACTATATGTTAGTTATATAATGCATTAACTGCTATGTATATATTAGTTATATCATGCATCTGTATTTCCCAGATAGTATGCCTGATACTCCTTGTGGAATAGATTAGCATAGCTGTATTTTCCTCTTGCAGTTTTCCTCACAATCTTAAAAGTTGTACGTACAAGGCAATAGTGAAATAAACTATGCCAAGGTCTATGTGCCGCTCAAGCTCTTATACTCAACACCAAATAGCATGGAACAAATGGATTATCACCGTGACTATGTATAGTATACAGGCGCGGCGGAGCGCGCCTACCTACCTAGTATGCCCTGAAGCCCCATGCCGTTGCAACCCCTCCGCTCCCCTCACTACGCACCAATTTGTTTGCTTGCGTGTCTAAAAAAAAAGAAAAAAACAATTTGTTTGTTTGCTTGTGCAAACTGTCTGATATGTCTAGCTATCTGTGGATATTACTGCCATTTATGCATGGTGCGAACCATTTTTTTTCGTGGTCGGTTTTGATCAAGTTTGCAGTTTAAAACGCTTGTCGAGAAAGTTGATTATGTGGTATTGTTATCTGTAGTTATGGATCTTTTGGATTAGAATTAACTACATTTTTTAGCCCTCAACTAACTCTTGTCTTTGTCTAATTTTAACCTCCAACTATAAAAACCTTCTAACGTTGGCATCTCAACTGTCAAAGCCATTTAATTCTGACCAGAGCCATCTAAAAACTAGTCAAAACTGGCTTGGAGGTCAAAATTGAACGGTTTTGATACTTGAGGTGCCAAAGTTACACAAAAGATAAGAGTTGAGGGACAAAAATAAACTTACCAAGGATTTAGTTTTTTAAATATTTATTTATCAAAAAAATTACATATTTAATTTACTTATTGATTGATAAATATTTAAACTTAACCTTTATAATTAGCCATAAATATGATTAGCCACGTAGATAACTTTTAAATAGTTTAAACGATGCGTATCATCTGTTATAGCAAAATAATTATCTTTTGCATAATTAAATAGTCATAAGTATAAGTTTTAAGTTTTAGATGGTACTTTGTTCTTCACAGACATGGATAGTATTGGATATTTCACATTTTTATCGAATATGGATCTAGAATAAGTTAGAGAAGGATAAAAAATGGATTTGAATACAACCATTTAATAAATCGGATACGAATACGAATATTTATGCTGATGCTAAAATAGATATGAATATCAGATCTTTTTGGGTATTTAAACATTCGGATTCGTCTCTACATGCTACAGTACATAGCTTGTAACACACTAGTATGAACTAGCATCACTGCCGACTCGAACCACACACTGAATGTACTTGAAACATAGTATGAACTAGCATCACTGCCAACTCGAACCACAAACCGACAATAGCATAACACTACCTGTTGGAGACAAGAACCGACAAAGATATTCCAATGCCGGGTCGTGGCTTGACCCGACATATCACTGCTATTTTTTAGGACCCAACGGTGTTCTAGCTACAGTATAAAACCCCAAACCACTTCTTCCTCCTCCCATCTAGCCCGAGCACAACCATCTAAGAAGGCATCTTTCCCCACCTCTTTGTCCATTATTGCAGTTATTTTTCACCAAATTGCTCATGGAGGGGCTAAGTTTTTGAAGGATTGATGTGATTTCCTTAGTTTAAGGTGGGTAACTAGCAATCTTTTGAATTTATACCTTGTTTTGTTGGTTACGTTGTCTTTAGATTCTCATGTTTGTTCTTTATCCATTTTAGAGAGTATTCCTCAGAATTCTTCATGAAAGCATCCGAACTTTGGTATTCAAATATCTTTTAAAATCATGCTAGCAGGAGTTCATTTGTACAGGATGAATCTAGATTTGGAGACAAGCTATGAGAAGATTACAACCTGTTTAAAAAAATGAAACGCTTCAGAGATTGGAATGCTAATATTGCTAGACATAGCGTGAGTCTAGAAACATAGAAAAATCTAGGGCCTGACTTGTTGATGGCCAAAATTTGGACAAGCCATGATTTTGGCTATTATTTAGTTTGCTATCAAACTTACCAACCTTTCACATTTGCCTTGCCAAATCTATAGTAAATATTTTTGCCTAACCTTTTGCAACTTTTACTTGCCAAAGATCTTTGGAATTACAAATTTTGAATAGTCCTCTCCTTGGTCCTCTTTTTATTTCTCTCTATGGAACCAATCATACCTAATTTTTTCCTCAGGGTGTGTTAGATTGTAGGATTTTTTTAAGTTTCTAGTATTTTTTCATGTGAAAATAAACCGGTGATTATGAAATTTCTACATGATTAACGTATAAGATTATTGAGTTCTAAATAGGGACTAGCAGATGTATATATACAACTTATTAGGTCTTATCGGGTCCATATATCTCTGACTCGGACTCTACTCGTTTGCTCCTAGTCGCCGATGAATATGTTGGACTGCTGATTGATAACCTAGGATATGTTTGGTTTACGACCAAAATTTGCAATACCAAAAATGTGGTAAGGAAAAGTTGTCAAAAGTCTACCAAAAATATGTATCACAAATTTGTCAAGCCAAATATAAGAGGTTAGTAAGTTTTAGTAGCAAATCAAAACATAGCAAAAATCATGACTTACTAGATAAATGCCCGTGCGTTGCACCGAGGTCATGAATTTTTGTACATGTCTACGGCGATAGATTTGATCACGACAAGCACTAGTGGTTATGCAGTTGCCTCAGCCACCTCTTTCATCTTGCCGGTGATGTTTGAAGGGACCGTGACGCCTAAGAGGGGGGGTGAATTAGGCAACTTAAAAATTCTAACTCTAAACTATGGCCTCTTTTTCTAACCCTAGCAAAACATATGCAATAGATAAACTATCTAGATGTGCATCTATGGTTTTGCTAGTGTGTTGCTATCTCTACAGCAAACGTAGTAAAGTAATCAATGTAAATGCGGAAGCTAAAGAGCAAGGTAGAGATATGCAAACTCCCGTCGATGACTCCGGTATTTTTACCGAGGTATCGAGAAGCGCGCAAGCTTCCCCCTAGTCCTCGTTGGAGTCCCTCGCAAGGAATTCCTCGCAAGGGCCAAGCTCTCGGTCGGATAACTCCATGGATAGCCTCGGGCCTTCTCCACGCACAAGTGGGTCTCCGACATGCCTTCCGGCAAGCCTCTCCCAGATGTGCCCCGCCGTCTTCACTATCAAGCTTCTGGCTGAAACGCCGCGGGCCTTGTTCCCTCTGGTACACGGTGGCGGCCACACCACAAACGCGGTTGGTGTAATCTCGCAAGACTTCAAGCCCCTCTGATATACAACAATGGTGCTCTCAAGCACCAAGTGGTAAGAGGTATGCAAACCTCACTAAACACTAGGCCTAAACCTAGAGCAAGCGCATAAGCGGTGGTCTAATCAACCTAAGCACTTCGCAAAGCACCTACGCTAATGGCCTGATGAATCACTAAGCACTATGCAAGAAGAGATCACTAAAATGGTGTATCAACACCCTTGGTATGTTTCCTCAACTCCACTCTTCTCAAATGGCTGGTTGGGGGTTGTATTTATAAGCCCCACTGAGAAAGTAACCATTGGGGTCGAACTCCCACGAAACTACTACTGACCGGACGCTGAATCGTCCTGACCGGACGCGTCCGGTCATCCCAACCGTTGAACCGCGAACCACTGATCGGACGCTGCCAGCGTCCGGTCACCTGCCACCGAACATGTCCGGTTGTAGTTTCGCCGTTTTGGAACCTCTCTATACTCGATCGGACGTTGCTTCCCTACGTCTGGTCGGTTTCGCCGCCCGCGTCCGGTCATCCCGACTGCAGAGCCACCGGTCCAGCGTCCGGTTGTCCCGAGTGCCGAGCCATCGGTCCAGCGTCCGGTTGTTCCGACTGCCGAGCCACTGGTCTAGCGTCCGGTCATCCCGACTGCCGAGCCGCCAGCGTCCGGTCCAGCGTCCGATCGCCTCTACGAGCTCATTTCTTCGCGATCTTGCGTATGGCTTGGTTCTAATCTTCATGCTTGGACTTTGCTTGATCTCTTGGGTCTTCTCTTGTGCTTCTAAGGTCTTGCTTGAGGTGTTGATCATCAGATCATCATGTTGCCTTCGTCCAAGTTACGTCTTGCACCCTATTGAACTACAAAACAAACACTTGCAAATTCATTAGTCCAATTTGGTTGTGTTGGTCATCAAACACCAAAATCCAAAGTAAATGGGCCAAGGGTCCATTTTTCTTACAATCTCCCCCTTTTTGGTGATTGATGCCAACACGACCAAAGCAAGCAAATAATAAGAATTTGGAAGTTAAAAACTACCTACTTACTAGGATGCAATGCAAAGGGCAAGGTTATATGATACTAATTGACAGATACCAATTAAAACTTTATTTAAAAGCTTGTCTTGCCCTTGCAAATGTCCCCATGTGATATTGTGGATCCCTACAAATTTTACCATTACTTAGACTAATCCATAATCCACTTTCCTCCCTTTTCTCGGGCCATTACCACTTGTAGACATCAACTTGATGCTTGCCTTTGGTCCTTCAAATTCTCCCCCTTTGGCATCAAACACCGAAAAGGAAGACATTAGTAGCACAAGGGAGGGTCAAATTTCGTGATCCTTTGTATAGAGTGAAATGGATCACAAAATTTGACTCTCACATTATATAGACTAAGCTCCCCCTAAATATATGCATACATATGGTAGAAAGCAAATCATATGCATAATTAGCAATTTATTGTACAAGAGAGTTTAATCTATATAATGCATGGAGAAAGCATAGAAATATGAAATGAAATCAACATGATGATGCCAATTGAAGAATTGATGCTTAACTCCGGAGACTCCAATTTCCTTACAATGAGACTACTACACATGTGATAGGTTTGAAAAATTGATACCATTTGAAAAAGTGTTAGTCTCAAAGCATCCAAGTTGTAGAATTACTCCCCCTAAATATGTGCACACAAATGTGGAACACTTTGTAGGAATCATGCACATTGATTTTAGAATCAAAATACCACTTGAAAGATGACATCTCATGAATGTGAGAATCATTTTCAAAAATGATATTCGGAAGAGATTATCTACAATTTAGACTTTGGCACATATTAGATAAATAATTGTAAAACAAGCTATGTGCCGTGCTTCTAAACAATTTTAAACTATGTAGGTTTGCTCCAAGGGTTGATAATGAAACCGAGCAAGCCTACCATATGATATACCTATTGAGTGCATGACAAAAGATTTAAGCATGTAAATGCAAACATAGGCATGAAAGATAACTAGATGCTTTAAGAGTATATCAATTGAAAAGCAATACCAATTGAAATGAATACTAATTGAAAGTAATGATATCTAGTTACCTAACATGGGAAGGGGAATTTGGGTCCATAGTATTCACTAATATACTTGGCAATGACTTTGTCCATCATGATGCACCCCATGAAATACACCCATACTTTGCCAAGTCTCCAAATTCCCCGAAGTCCGACGGACTTCTCACTTCTCTTTCAGGATCCAAACCTTCTTGGTGCTCTTCATGTTTGAAATGATTTCCTTTGGCACCCAAAAGCGTTTGACCCCATTGTTGGCTTGCTTGTTTACCTTGATGGCCATCACCTTGTCATTTTTCTTCTTCTTCGAGAGATAAGGTGTGGAGGCCTTCTTGTCCACCTTGTTGGTGTAGGTGTTGGAGAGCTTGCTTGTTTGCTTTTTCTCCTTCTTCTTTGCTCCTCCCTCATTCTTCACCTTGCACTCATAGAACTTGTGACCTTCCTTGTGGCACACGTAACAAACCACGGTTTGTCCTTCATCAAGCTTCTTCACTCCCTTGACGGTGTTATCTTGATGAAGTTGGGTTTGCTTCGCCTTGCCTTTCACTTGAGTCAAGTCCTTGGTGAGGCGAGCTACTTCTTGCTTGAGTTGCTCATTCTCCTTTGCAACCTCTTGTGTGCATGTATCTACAACAACTTTCTCAACACAAACTTGGTTGCACAAAGGTGAGTCTAAACATAGATCATTACAGGAAATAGAGGCATCCTTTTTAGACATGTTAAAGATAGGACTTTTCTTTTTAGATGTCTTGGTGGGGATTGTGCTAACGGCTTCAAGATTAGCAACTTTATTAGTTAGCTCATCACAATGTTTGCACATGGTTTCCATTTTAGCAAGCAAATTATTATATGCTTCTTGTGAGCTAGCTAACTTTTCTTTTAATTTTTCATTTTTCTTTAAGAGTTGCTCATCATTGATTGTGCATGCATTTGTTGTTGCACTAGCCTCAAGTTTCTCAATTTTAGTAGATAGTTCAACATTTAGATTAGCAAAGTTCTCATATTGATCAAGCAAGGTTTTGTATGCTTTTTGTGAACTATCTAGCTTTTCTTTTAAACTTTTGAGCTTCTTTTGTTGACTAATGCAAGCTTTAGCATAATTAAGATTTTCTTGCACAATTTCATGATAAGAAGGCATATCATCATCACTATCACTCTCACTAGAGGAAGAGCTTTTGTTACCTCGTGGCATAAGGCACACACGAGAAGAGCTTGATGATGAGTGCTTGTGGCCTCGCCTCTTGTGATGGGGTTCTTCTTCATTTGAAGAATCATCCCATGATCTTATTGATGTGAGGGCTTGGTTCTTGCATGCCTTCTTATTTGTCTTGGGTGTGGGCTTATTTGGACAAATTTCCATAAAGTGCCCTAATTCGCCGCATCCATAGCATCCTCTCTTTCTTTGCTCATTTCTTTGATTTGTGAAAATGAAATCTTGAATTTGGATGGGCACACCCTTGACATTGAGCCTTTGGATAATCTTCTCCACCTTGTTGATCACTTTGATTGATTCTTCATCAAGATCGAAGGTGGAGGAGGAAGATTGATCATCACTTGAATCTTCATCATCATCATCATCGTCCTCATCTTCTTCTTCATCTTCACTTGAGGAACTTGAGCTTGAGCTTGTCTCAACTTGCGTGCCCTTCATCTTCTTTTTCTCGCTACAAGCGAGAGCTTTGCCTTTGCTTGATGAAGAAGCTTCTTCTCGACCCATCTTACGTGACATTTCAAATGCCACTAACTTGCCAATGACTATGCCCGGGGTCATGTTGCTCAAGTCCTCCATGTTGTGAAGGATGGTGATGATGCTTGCATATTTCTTTTGTGGTAGCATGGAGATGATCTTCCTCACGATGTCCGCATCATCTAGCTTTAATAATCCTATAGAATGGAGCTCATTGATAATTAGATTCAAACAAGAATACATATCATGAACAAGCTCATCATCATTCATAGTAAAGGAATCATAGTTTTGCTTTGCTAGACAATGTTTTTGCTCACAAACATTGCTTGTGCCGTCATGGAGCTCTTGGAGTTTTAACCAAATTTCATGTGCCGTATTTAAAGTGAATACTTGGTTAAAAACATCCATACTAAGTGATTCAAACAAGCAATTTTTAGCTCTAGCATTGAAGTGCATTTCTTTTTCATCACTCATTCTGGGTTTTTCGAGATTCTTGATGGGTTTCATCCCATCACGAGTGACTCTCCATACACCTAAATCAACTGCCTCAAGATGGCAAGCCATTCTAGCTTTATAGTATAGGAAGTTAGTGCCATCAAAGTATGGAGGCCTAGCGGTATCCATCCCAACCACTCTAAATAGCGTCGGCTCAATGGCGGTTAAGCTAAAAGTCCAAATTAAGCCAACCGGCTCTGATACCAATTGAAGAGACCGTGACACCTAAGAGGGGGGTGAATTAGGCAACTTAAACATTTTAACTCTAAACTATGGCCTCTTTTTCTAACCCTAGCAAAACCTATGCAATAGATAAACTATCTAGATGTGCATCTATGGTTTTGCTAGTGTGTTGCTATCTCTACAGCAAACATAGTAAAGTAATCAATATAAATGCGGAAGCTAAAGAGCAAGGTAGAGATATGCAAACTCCCGTCGATGACTCCAATATTTTTACCGAGGTATCGAGAAGCGCGTAAGCTTCCCCCTAGTCCTCGTTGGAGCCCCTCGCAAGGAATCCCTCGCAAGGGCCAAGCTCTTGGTCGGGTAACTCCGTGGATAGCCTTGGGCCTTCCCCACACGCAAGTGGGTCTCCGACATGCCTTCCAGCAAGCCTCTCCCGGATGCTCCCCGCCGTCTTCACTATCAAGCTTCTGGCCGAAACGCCGCGGGCCTTGTTCCCTCCGGTACATGGTGGCGGCCACACCACAAACACGGTTGGTGTGATCTCGCAAGACTTCAAGCCCCTCCGATGTACAACAATGGTGCTCGCAAGCACCAAGTGGTAAGAGGTATGCAAACCTCACTAAACACTAGGCCTAAACCTAGAGCAAGCGCATAAGCGGTGGTCTAATCAACTTAAGCACTTCGCAAAGCACCTACGCTAATCGTCTGATGAATCACTAAGCACTATGCAAGTACATATCACTAAAATGGTGTATCAACACCCTTGGTATGTTTCCTCAGCTCCACTCTTCTCAAATGGCCGGTTGGGGGTTGTATTTCTAAGCCCCACTGAGAAAGTAGCCGTTGGGGTCGAACTCCCGCGAAACTACTACTGACTAGACGCTGAATCGTCCTGACCGGACGCGTCCGGTTGTCCTGACCATTGAACCGTGAACCACTGATCGGACGCTGCCAGCGTCCGGTCACCTACCACCGGACGCGTCCGGTCGTAGTTTTGCTATTCTGGAACCTCTCTGTACTCGATCGGACGCTGCTTCCCTGCGTCCGGTCGGTTTCGCCGCCCGCGTCCGGTCATCCCGACTACAGAGCCACTGGTCCAGTGTCTAGTTGTCCCGACTACCGAGCCACCGGTCCAGCGTTCGGTTGTTCCGACTACCGAGCCACCGGTCCAGCGTCCGGTCGTCCCGACTGCCGAGCCACCAGCGTCCGGTCACCTCTGCGAACTCGTTTCTTCATGATCTTACGTACGGCTTAGTTCCAATCTTCATGCTTGGACTTTGCTTATCTCTTGGGTCTTCTCTTGTGCTCCTAAGGTCTTGCTTGAGGTGTTGATCATCGGATCATCACGTCGCCTTCGTCCAAGTTATGTCTTGCACCCTATTAAACTACAAAACAAACACTTGCAAATTTATTAGTCCAATTTGGTTGTGTTGGCCATCAAACACCAAAATCCAAAGTAAATGGGCCAAGGGTCCATTTTCCTTACAATGTTGACGTATGGCATGCGCACACCTGTGGCTTCCATCACCGATAACCACTGCTACAAAAAAAAGATTTACAGAGTTGCCTCTAATTTGTATCAGAAGCGCTTCGACGGCGTGTCCAACGTAGATGCATTGGCGAGGCAGGCGAGTAGAGGAGGTAAGGGTAATTGGATTGATAATTCGCTTCTTAATTGATGCAGCATATATAAGGCATATATAAAAACAACTCCAACAGAAGAGCTATCCATGTTGTGTAATCCATATTTGAGTATTTTGGAAAGAAAAGAGAGTCCAACAGCTATTGTATCTGACTTTCTAAAATAGCAAGCCATCTATCCTGGAGTTCTCGCATGCTAAATATAGCTTGCATGTGCCGCTAGCCATCTGCCTCACCATAATAGAATGTGCCGCTAGCCATCTGTGATCTGCCTCACCATAATAGAAAGACTGTTGGAGTTTTCTGTTTTTTTGCGGGGGTTCTATTTTACAGATTGGCTAAATTATGAGTTTAGCCATCTATTTTTACCAACTCTTTTGGAGTTGCTCTAAGCCGAACACAGAATTCTACCTGGAGATATCTCTAACAAACTCCTAATTTATCTCTATTATTTTTAGGCCACATTCGGTTATATTGAATTGATTCCCGGTCTCAGCGTTTCTTCGTTAATTTCTATAAAGACCGGAACCGTTCAGAACGACCCAGAATGCCATAACCGAACCGAGCCTTAATAGTCCGGAATATCAAATCTTAGACCATGTTTGGTTTCCATAAGTCTGGTGACTTATTAAGTCAGGTGACTGAAAACCAGTGACTTATAAGTCATGCCTGTTTGGTTGTAGATGACTTATAAGCTCATGCCTGTTAAGTGAAAGGTGTGGGCCCCATGCGGAAAAGGGTGCCTTATAAGTTTTAAGCAGAGGTGAATCAGCTTATTTCTTATAAGCAGGGGTGACTTATAAGTTGGTGGTGTTTGGTAAAATCAGTCACTTATTTCACTTTTTAACTTATAAATAGATGACTTATTTGGAACCAAACATGCCCTTAACTAACCGAACTCGTATCCCTACTGGACACGGCCAGGCTGAGAAGGCCCATCGGCCTGCTTGTTTGTTGTGCCTGGAATTAGATGAGTCCGATAGTTTTATTTGAGATTTTGTCCCAGAGTCCCATTGTAGTTTTTTTCCCGGTTACTTCCCAGAGTCCGGTCATATAGACTCAAGTATATTTTGACCATCAACCGATCTCAGACCCCACCCACCCACACACACACACACACACACCCGCGACAAACTGGTGTCTGGCTGTTTTGGCCATCTGTTTCCTCCTACGAATACGAGGCGAGTTTCTGGCGAGCATTAGATAGTAAGTGATGCGATCCTATTTGCTTGATTTTTGTTTCCTCAGTTAGAGAGCGAATCCATTGCTGAGTGAGCGTTATTTGTTGCTGGTGCAATTCATTGAAAATGCGAGATGTTAGCTTCCATTGGTTGTCTGCGTGACTGCATACCTAAAGTACGTTGCACAACAAATCGGAGCATGGCGCATTAGCATTGTGAAAAACTTGTGTTGATCCGAAAGACATGGTTTCAGGTGCCTGCAGCCATGGGCGGCGCCAGGGTATTCCCCTGTATGCCATGGAATACCCAAGATTTTGATGAGAAAAACAAATATTTATATTTGCATTGTGGACATGCTACTATGCTACTTTAAGCAAATTTATTTGGACATGCTACTATGCTACTTTGTTTAGTATTGTGATGAAATTATAGAAATGATCTTTTGTTTTTTTTACATTTTGTGTTTGTAAATTATAATGTAAGAGTAGATGAAGAAGGTGCTAGCACTAGCATATTTGCATCGTGGGAGAAAGCTAGCACTTGTATATTTGCATTGTAATTTTTTTTACATGGAATACCCTGTCGCGATATCTTGGCTCCGCCCCTACTTGTAGCTGCGGTACAGGAGTAGGAGGTGTGTACAAAATTGTTGAGGTGGGAAAGACTTATGCAAGGCGCAACAACACAAGGGCCTGAACCAGACCAGACGTGGTCACCATTGGCTGTCGTATTCAGGCTCATCTAGAGTCCCAGCATTTGGGTTAGGGTCTTAGAAGATTTAGTCCAGATTTGTAGGAGGAGACTGTTAGCGTAAAGAGTCAAGTATCAGGGTCGAGTTGTAAGGACTATAAGAGTCCAACTCCATTAAGGAAAATAATAAGCCTGGGATTGTGACTACTATTAGGATCGATGAGTACCTTTCTGTGATCGTAGGATCGGGTAAGCATCCTTGTCTTCTCTGTTGATGCACCTCAGTGGGTAGATGCCAATGCCGTCGGTGTAGTAGGCGTCCATCGCCGTGGAGACGATCACCAATGGCCTGGTGTAGACCTAGTGGCGCTGTAGTGACCCATAGTGGTATGGTAGTGATCCTGCAGGGGCAACGGCGGTGGCCGGGCACATCCCGTCGCTGACAGCATGGCCTTTAGATCGAATTAGGGTTTTCTTTAGGTGGGTGTGGTGACTCCAGTGAACCTCGTAGCCCGAGCCCCGATCCCCACCTTCTCTATTTGTATGTGCTGTGCGACAGGGGCCCACCAACCAGTTAGGGTTGGGCTCTCCCGATCAGGGAGCAGAGGCAAGGGCCCAATAGGCCGTTGGGCCTATTGGTGGAGATCAACTAACATTCTCCCCCTTGATCTCATTCCATCTTTCACTTTCATATCATTTACTTTTGTTCATTCCATTACAGATTAGCTCCTAGAGCATGTCTCATCGTCACGGTCCATGGCCGATAGACTTAATAGCTACAACTCACTACTCTGTTATGAAATAGATACTTATCTTTGGGCCTTCTTTTATCCTGGAATTTTAGGCGTTTTCTTAAACCCATGCTAGCTACATGTTCTCTGAACACCATGTTCTCTGAACATGTTGGGTGGTAAGCCTTTTGTAAGCGGATCCACAAGCATCTTTTCTGTACTTATATGCTCAAGACTTATGACTTGATCCCAGACTTTATCTTCTACAACATAATTGTCGGTGTTTCGTACAAGCACCGGCAAGTAAATTTATAGTAATACGCGTTAGGCTCGGATGGTGCGCTAAAGGACACAGGATTTATACTAGTTCGGGCGGAACGTCCCTACGTCTAGTTTGTTACTGCTTGTGTTATTAGCACCATGAACGGTCTGTAGTAAGGGATACAAACTGCCGAGAGAGGGACTGGTCCCAAGTCTCTGATCGAAGGATTGAAAGGTGGTCGAGAGCTTCGTATCTGCTTGTGCGTGTGAGTGCGTTCTATTATTCGGTCCTATTTTTTCCATCCCTTTGATGGAGGATGCGCATCCCCTTTTATAGATGAAGGGGCTGGCTTTACCAGGGTGAGGGCTCCAGGATGCGTACTCTACTTAGCCTTGGGGCTCATGTCTACCTGGTCAGGTCCCCCATTCTGATGAGTGCGAAGGAAGATAAGTGCTTACGATGTTGTCGATATCTCTGTAGGATGTCAGATTAGTCACAGCATGCTGTCCCCAGGGTATGGGCTATAGTACAGTGGTTTTGACTTAGGAGCCTCCCCCCAGCCTTGCTCCATACGCCTTCTAGTTCCCATGATTCTTGTTGGGAGAATTCGGGGTCGGGGTCCGGTGTAGCGCCGTGGCCAAGGCCCTCTGACTGGGAGGACCTGAGGGGTCGGGAAGAGGGCCCTGCTCCCTCGGGTCCACAGCGTGGTGACGGAGTATCCGTCGTTCATGGAGATAGCAAATCCGTTCTTGGAGCGTAGCGGTTGTCGTATATCTTTGTTGGGTTCCGTGTCCCAGAGCTGAAGGCGGCGCCTACAACTCTACCGAGTGAGATGCACACATCTGTAATACCTTTTGGGCTCAGCGGCGCCCGGAAGGGTCTAAAGCATCAGTCCTGTTGCTCCCTAGCAGTCCTTTTCCTGCCAGGGCACAGGGTATGGTCGTTGGAGCCATGGTTGACCTGAACGTCTTGTCTCGTCCTGTACCCATCATTATGAGGGATAGATATCGATCAGGGCGAGGCTCGTTCTGGACCGTCGGGTGAGGCAGAGATCAATCCCTATCTCTTGGGCGAGACTAACCCTATCCCTCTGGGATCGGGCGAGGCGGAATTCATCCCTCAGCCCTCGGGCGAGACCGAGCCTACCCTCAAGGCGTTGGGCGAGACAGAGTTTATCCCTCGGCCCTCGGGCGAGACCGGGCCTGTCCCAAAGGTGTCGGGCGAGGCAGAACTGAACTCCTGTCACTCGAACAAGGGATGACATGGAGCCCTTATGCGTCCAGAAGTTTTTCACGTTCAGTGGTTATCGGTTCCACCTTCTGGGGTACCCTGGTATTAGGTCCCCGACAGTAGCCCCCGAGACTCTAGGTGATTCGGGTAGAACCGCCTGGAGGGTGTTTTTGATTTCATCGAAGCTAATTTGCCGGAGGGTGCGTGCGAGCGCACCCGATGGGTGTAGCCCTCGAGCCCCCGGGTGACTCAAGTAGAGTCGCCCAGGGGGTTGTATCGGCCCCTTCGCGGGTAAGGCTGGAGGACTTAGTTTTTCATTAACTGGGTGTTTTTCCGAGTGGGTCGTGGCATCCCGTTCGCTGGGGACTGACTCGGGGCCGTCCTAACTGGTGCTTCTGCCCTTGGTGGCGGATTGTTCGTGGATTCCTTCTTAGTTGGGCCGGCCGGCGAGTTGCTGGGCCCTAGGTGGGCCAAAGAGAAAAGAACAGGCCTTTGTGGCTTGTGCTTCCCCGGTGGGTAGAGAGTCCGGATTCGCTTAGGGAAGGCGAACCGTCCGCCGAGATTTTTGGGGTGAGAGGATAGGGACTGCGGGCGCGTGTCCCGCGACGTGACGCGGTGGCGCGCGTGGCAGGCCCAGAGATCGAGGCGGACGGTTGCCCTTCTCGCATCCGTCGCCCCCTATAAAACCACGGGGTTCGCCCCCAGGGTCCTGTATTTCGCTCCCCTTCCTTTGTGTTCTGAAACATCCGCCGCCAATCTTTCCAGCCTCTCGCGCCCGCATCGCTACCGTCGACCGACCTGCATTCGTGTTCCAGCCGCCGTTAAGCTCGCGCCTGCCCTTCCCCCCTACTGCTTCAATGGAGTTGTGGGGTAGATCAAGCATCACCTCCTGGCGTCTGGAGGGCCTCGTCCACCGTGGCCTTCTCCGCCCACTGTCCGCCGTCCAGGAGTGGTTGCTTCCTGGCGACGAGGGTGAGCCGGTGCCGCCTGAAGGGTATGTCGTCTCTTTTGCCCTCTTCCATGAGCGGGGATTCGGGGTACCCGCGCATAGATTCCTTCGGGGGCTATTAGATTACTATGAGGTAGAGCTGCAGCATCTAACTCCCAATGGGATACAGCATATGGCAGCATTTGTTGCCCTGTGCGAGGGTTTCTTGGGGATCGATCCCCATTTTGATCTGTGGTGGTATTTCTTTAGCGTTAGTCTGTCGAAGAGGAAGATTGGGGGAAAGAAGTGAACACGCCGATGGGGTGTGCCAGCATTCATCTGTGCCATACCCGGTCGAAGGGTTACCCGTACATGCGTCTAGCTACATCCAACAAGGGATGGCATTCGCAGTGGTTTTATGTTAGGGATGATGTGAGTGCCACCCTACCGAAGTACACCAGACGTCTTATTGTGGATGCTCCGGTGTCGTGGGGCTAGGGCGTCTAAAGACAAGAAGCACATCTCCGACCTTCTCTCCGCCCTCCATGCCCTAAAGGGTTGGGGTGTAAAGGGGTCGGGGATTATCGGTGCCTACCACGCGAGGAGGGTGGCGCCACTGATGGCGCGTGTGCTTCCCCTGCATCGGATGATGCCCGGGATATCGTTCGAGGGGACGGTGCTCGTTGACGAGGCGCTCCCTTATTCAGAAGTGGCACAGCATGTCAAGGAGACGATGAAGTCGAGCAGCATGCCCCTCGGGACCCCGAAAACACATTTTTCGGGATTGAGCTTGATGCCGTTCGCCCAGAGTTTCGCAAAGGTGCGTTCAAGGTTGGCGACAAGGTGGTCAGCCCGCTTGGATTTGACTATGATGTCGTCGACATAGGCCTCAACGGTTCGCCCGATGAGGTCTCCGAAGCAACTAAGCATACAGCGCTGGTACGTTGCCCCAGCGTTCTTCAGACCAAACGGCATTGAAACGTAGCAAAATGATCTGAAGGGCGTGATAAAAGATGTCGCGAGCTGGTCGGACTCTTTCATCGCGATTTGATGGTAGCCTGAGTATGCGTCCAGGAAACAGAGGGTTTCGCACCCCGAGGTGGAATCAACTATTTGGTCTATTCTTGGTAAAGGAAATGGATCCTTTGGACACACTTTGTTGAGGCCAGTATAATCAACACACATTCTCCATTTCCTGCTTTTTTTCAGACAAGAACAGGATTTGCTAACCATTCTGGGTGGTATACTTCCTTTATGAATCTTGCGGCCAGTAGTTTGGCTATCTCCTCGCCGATGGCCCTGCGTTTCTCCTCGTCGAAGCGGCGTAGGCGTTGTTTCACCGGCTTGGAGCCTGAGAGGATTTGGAGAGTATGCTCGACGACCTCCCTCGGGATGCCTGGCATATCCGAGGGTTTCCACGCAAAGATGTCCCTGTTGGCGTGGAGGAAGTCGACGAGCGCGCTTTCCTACGCGGAGGAGAGCGCGGTCCCGATTTGGACTTTTTTGCCCTCGGAGCTACTGGGATCCAAGAGGACGTCCCTGGAGCCCTCTGCCGATTCGAATGATCCAGATGACTTCTTTGCGTCGGGTGTCCCTTCAATGACCTCCTCCCTGAGGGTGGCGAGCTCTTCGGATGCGATGACCGCGGATGCGTGTCCTCAGCATTCGACCTCGCACTCGTAAGCGCGCTGGAAGGAGGTGCCGATGGTGATGACCCCACGGGGGCCCGGCATCTTCAGTTTTAGGTACGTGTAATTGGGTACGGCCATGAACTTCGCGTAACATGGTCGCCCCAGAATGGCGTGGAAAGTCCCCGGGAACCCTACTACATCGAAGGTGAGGGTCTTAGTTCGGTAATTGGATTGATCCCCAAAAGTGACGGGCAGGTCAATCTGCCCTAGTGACACGGCTTGCCTTCCTAGCACGACGCCATGGAAAGGTGCTCGGACGGGGCGGAGGCGCGTTCGGTCGATGCCCATCTCGTCGAGCGTCTTGGCGTACATGATGTTGAGGCCGCTGCCCCCATCCATCAGTACCTTGGTGAGCCGCTTTGGACCGACGATCGGGTCGACGATAAGCGGATACCTTCTCGGGTGTGGGATGGTATCCGGATGGTCGGTTCGATCAAAGGTTATGGTAGATTCCGACCACCGGAGATAAGCTGGCATAGCCGGTCCAGCGGTATAGACCTCTCGACGTGCGACCTTCTGGCGGCGCCTGGAGTCGTAGGCCGCTGATCCTCCGAAGATCATGAGGGCACCGGTCAGAGTTGGGAAGGTGTCGTCCTTCTCCTCCGTGTCGTTAGTGGTGGGAACAGGCTCCTTCCCCTACTCCTCCTTGTTTAGACCCCCGGCCAAGTATTTGCGCATAAGGCCGCATTCCTTGTATAGGTGCTTGGCCGGGAAGGCGTGGTTTGGGCATGGCCCCTCGAGCATTTTCTCGAAGTGGTTCAGAGTGCCCTCCGTGGGCTTTCGGCCACCTTTGCGGTCGGCAGCGGCCGCGAGTGAGTTGTCGCGCCGTTGCTTCTTATTTTTCCCTTTGGCGGGACGGTTGGAGGCGCCTTCGCTGGCGTCCTCGTCCCGCCTTGTCTTTCCGTCGGAGCGATCAAAGATGGCCCCGACTAGCTCTTCTCCAGAGGCGTGACTAGTGGCGATGTCCAGGAGTTCCTTGGTAGTTCGCGGGCCCCTGCATCCTAGCTTGTGGACCAGGGATTCGCAGGTCGTTCCGGATAGAAAGGCTCCTATCACGTCGGCGTCGGCGACGTTTGGGAGCTCATTGCACTGTCGGGAGAAGCACCGGATGTACCCGCGGAGGGTTTCATCGGCTTTCTGACGGCAGTTCTTGAGGTCCCATGGGTTTCCAGGGCGTT
Source organism: Miscanthus floridulus (assembly GCF_019320115.1). NCBI lineage: Eukaryota > Viridiplantae > Streptophyta > Magnoliopsida > Poales > Poaceae > Miscanthus > Miscanthus floridulus. Next base: position 53,265,816 of record NC_089587.1, on the reverse strand, counting down.
TGTACGTGCCCTGGAAATTACCCACGAAGATCTCAGTCAGATCCGCCCAACTCTGAATAGCATTGGACGGTAGGTGCTCCAGCCACGCTCGCGCCGAGTCGGCCAAGAACAGCGGGAGATTGCGAATAATGAAGTTATCATCACTCGCACCACCGGCCTGACATGCAAGCCGATAGTCTTCGAGCCAAAGCCCGGGATTTGTTTTGCCAGAATATTTAGGAATGTTCGTAGGCGGTCGATACCTTAGAGGGAACGCAGCGTTGAGGATGTGCCGGCCAAAAGCCTGAGGGCCTGGCAAGACGGGGCTCGGGCTTCGGTCCTCGTTGCTGTCGTAGCGCCCGCCACATCGGGGATGATAGCCGCGGCGCGCTGCTTCTCCATCGTCGCCGTGGGCACGTCTTCGGGCGTCGATTATGCTGCGTACGTCGCGGCCATGGCCGGGGCGTTGATGTATAGGGACGACGGAGGGCTGCCCGCCGGCTGGCGGTGTTTGGTGTACAGATGCGTCCTTGGTGGGACGCACTAAGGGTGCGCGCTGGCTGGTGTCGGGTTCGTGTCGTCGAGACAACGAACTTTTCGCCTGCTGCGCGGCTGCACACTCGAGCAACGTGTGAATCTCCCGATAAGCGTGTCGATCCTCGGACGTCGTGGCCTCCGGGAGGCCATGCAGCAAGGCAGTTGCTGCGGCGATGTTCTGGCTAGCTCGAGCAAAGTGAGGAAAGGCCCCATCGTTGGTGAGGATCCTTTGATGTACGGTGCGGGCTGTGGCGCGCGCGCGCCCCCCGTCTTTGCGGCGTTCAATCTCGCGATTGATGTCCGCATATTCCCGTGCGAGCCCTTGCCCGGCCTCATCGATCTCTTGCTGACGAGCCCTTAGCTGCTCCATCCTCAGGTGAGATGGGGCTGTCCCCTCTTCCCCGAATCTGCTCTCAGGATTGTTTGTAGGGGTGGCCTCTTCCCTAGAGGTGCTTTCGACGTGACCCTCGGGGGTCTGCGTCATGTAGCACTCCCGGGAAGGGTGGTGGCTCCCCCTGCTGGAATCTGAGCTAGAGAGCGATACAGGCTCCTCATTGAGGAGCTCGTAGAGGGTCTCCGTATCCCACTCCATCGCTCCCACGAACTCGATGTCCCTGGGTGGTTGAACCACACGTAGCGCCAGAAGGCGGCCAGCGGTTGCCGCAACGTTGCGGAGACCGAACGGAAACGCTGTCGGGGCGCTCCATACGGACCCTTCCGGACACATGGTGGTGTTGTGAGAGGTCTCCTTGGGTGGCGGGACTCCCCGGGAGTTGCCCGGTGGGCCCTCAAGCCTGAGACGGCTGAGGTTGATCGAAGGGGGAGATGGGGCGGCTGAGTGAGTCAGCGCCAGCTCTCCTCCTAGTGTGATGATGAAATCCAGGTCGCCGAAACGCACATGTGCGCCCGGGGCCCAGGTGATTGCGTGGGTGGCCATCCGAGACCTGATTTGGAACGCGCAAAGCCCCTACCTGGCGCGCCAACTGTCGGTGTTTCGTACAAGCACCGGCAAGTAAATTTATAGTAATGCGCGTTAGGCTCGGATGGTGCGCTAAAGGACACAGGATTTATACTGGTTCAGGCGAAACGTCCCTACGTCCAGTTTGTTGCTGCTTGTGTTATTAGCACCATGAACGGTCTGTAGTAAGGGATATAAACTGCCGAGAGAGGGACTGGTCCCAAGTCTCTGATCGAAGGATTGAAAGGTGGTCGAGAGCTTCGTATCTGCTTGTGTGTGTGAGTGCGTTCTATTGTTCGGTCCTATTTTTTCCATCCCTTTGATGGAGGATGCGCATCCCCTTTTATATATGAAGGGGCTGGCTTTACCAGGGTGAGGGCTCCAGGATGCGTACTCTACTTAGCCTTGGGGCTCATGTCTACCTGGTCAGGTCCCCCATTCTGATGAGTGCGAAGGAAGATAAGTGCTTACGATGTTGTCGATATCTCTGTAGGATGTCAGATTAGTCACAGCATGCTGCCCCCAGGGTATGGGCTATAGTACAGTGGTTTTGACTTAGGAGCCTCCCCCTAGCCTTGCTCCATACGCCTTCTGGTTCCCATGATTCTTGTTGGGAGAATTCGGGGTCGGGGTCCGATGTAGTGCCGTGGCCAAGGCCCTCTGACTAGGTGGACCTGAGGGGTCGGGAAGAGGGCCCCGCTCCCTTGGGTCCACAGCGCGGTGATGGAGTATCCGTCGTTCGTGGAGATAGCAAATCCGTTCTTGGAGCGTAGCGGCTATCGTATATCTTCGTTGGGTTCCGTGTCCCAGAGCTGAAGGCGGCGCCTACAACTCTACCGAGTGAGATGCACGCACCTATAATACCTTTTGGGCTCAGCGGCGCCCGGAAGGGTCTAAAGCATCAGTCCTGTTGCTCTCTGGCAGTCCTTTTCCTACCAGGGCATAGGGTATGGTCGTTGGAGCCATGGTTGACCCGAACGTCTTGTCTCGTCCTGTACCCATCATTATGAGGGATAGATATCGATCAGGGCGAGGCTCGTTCTGGACCATTGGGTGAGGCGGAGATCAATCCCTATCTCTTGGGTGAGACTAACCCTATCCCTCTGGGATCGGGCGAGGCGGAATCCATCCCTTTGCCTTCGGGCGAGACCGAGCCCGCCCTATAGGCGTCGGGCGAGACGGAGATTAGCCTTGAGCTTTTGGGGTGAGGCAGGGTTATCACAAAGGCGTCAGGTGAGGCTGACCCTGCCCCTCCTAGGTTGGGCGAGACAGAATTCATCCCTCAGCCCTCGGGCGAGACCAAGCCTACCCTCAAGGCGTCGGGCGAGACGGAGTTTATCCCTCGGCCCTCGGGCGAGACCGGGCCTGTCCCAAAGGTGTCGGGCGAGGCGGAACCAAACTCCTGTCACTCGAACAAGGGATGACATGGAGCCCTTATGCGTCTAGAAGTTTTTCACGTTCAGTGGTTATCGGTTCCACCTTCTGGGGTACCCTGGTATTAGGTCCCCGACAATAATACTCTATGTCAATGTGTTTGGCAGCACCACTTGACTAATGTTGTGAGCATCCTTTACTGCCAGATTATAATTGTAGTATAATTTTAGTGGTCTATAGATGTCGTCAACCACCTTCAAACCAGGTATGAACTTCGTTAGTTAGTTCACCTGCCCGTTGCCTCATAATACGCTACAAACTATCATACATTGTGGACGATGCAGTGATAGTTTGCTTTGAGCTTTTCCATGAAATAGCTCCCCTTTACGAGATGATAGAAAATCCACGTCTGGATATGCATTCACTCTCGCATAATCAGAATCTGAATATCCCACCATGTGGAGTGAATCAGATCTTCTATATGTCATCATGAGGCCTTTCGTTCCTTGCAAATAATGCAAGACTTTCTTTACTAATTTCAGTGTTCTATTCTAGAATTGCTCTGGAATCTGCCAAGTAAAACCCGGTAACAAATGCCAAGTCAGGGCGCTGTACATACTTGAGCATGTTGCAAGCTTCCGACAGCTGAAGCATATAGAACCACTTTTACTTTATCGATTGAGCCCATATTGGTTCCTGGGACATTTAAAATCCCCATATCTATCGCCCTTGACTATAGGAGCAGGTGAGGGACTACATTTGTGCATGCTGAATTTCTTTAAGATCTTTTCCATTGTATGCCTTTTGTGACAGTCATTATACCATTTTTCTTCTATCTCGGTGAATCTCGATCCCTAGAACGAACGAGGCTTCGTCAAGATCTTTCATATCAAGTTTTGAGAACAAAACTTCTTGTCTCCTATAGTAGACTGACATCACTACTAGCAAGTAAGATATCATCTACATACAGGACAAGGAAGATAAACTTCCCATTCTTAAACTTTGCATAGACATAATTGTCCTCTACATTCTCTTTTAAACCCTAAAATTCTTTATTGACTGATCAAACTTCAAGTACCACTGTCTTGAAGCTTGCTTTAATCCATAAATGGATTTCTTTAGGCGGCATCCCATTCGTTCTTTTCCTTCTATGACAAAACCTTTCGGTTGTGCCATGTAAACATTTTCCTCCTAAGTCTCCATTGAGAAATGTCGTCTTTACATCCATCTGATGTAATTCTCAATCGTAATGTGCCACTAATGCCATTATGATTCTGAAGGAAACTATACATGAGACTGGAGAAAAAGTCTCATTGTAATCAATTCTTTCTCTTTGCATAAAGCCTTTTGCCACAAGTCACACTTTATATGTCTCTATATTCCCTTGATAGTCATGTTTAGTCTTGTAGACCCATTTACAGCCTACTGTTTTGGCTCCTTTAGGAATTATTTCCAAATCCCAAACTTTATTGGCATTCATCGATTTCATTTCATCTTCCATGGCCTCAAGCCACTTTGATGAATGATCACTTCTCATGGCTTCTTCAAATGAGGTGGGATCATCCTCCATTTGAAATTCCTTAGTGTTATACACTTCATAATCAGCAGAAATAGCTGATTTTCTAACTCTTTGAGACCTACTAGGGGCCTTCACATTTGGCACATCTTCTATTTGAGGCTATTGTTGCTCGCCCTCATGTGTAGGCAATAGGTTCTATAGAATTCTAAAGAATAGGTTTCTCATCGTCATTCATTGTTACCACAGGTGGAATAACTGACAGGTGCTAACACCATAGTATCTTGCACTAGTCGGTGCAGCGACAGCTATGTAGTGAGAAAATTAGCTCATGAATCATTGGAGTGGGCGCATACACCCACTTCACTTCAAGGTTAATTTCTCGAGCTACCATGCTCCCCCTTATCTTTTCATCCTCTAGGAAAACAGCGTGTCTCGTTTCCATAAACTTTGTGTGTCTCTCTGGATAGTAGAAACGAAAACCTTTTGACTTTTCTATGTAGCAAAACAAATGGCAACTTACTGTTTTGGGATATAACTTTCCAATGTTTGGGTTAAATACTTTAGCCTCAGCAGGGCTCCCCCACACACGCAAGTGGTTAAGTGAGGGTACTCTTTCTATACATGACTCATACGGTGTTTTGGACACCAACTTACTTGGTACTCTTTTGAGAATATGAATGGGGTTTTTAACGCCTTCATCCATAGGCTCAACCGTAAGGTGGAGTAACTTATCATACTGCCCACCATATCTATTAGGGTACGATTGATTCTTTTAGCTACTCTATTCTACTGAGGTTCACCCGGTATAGAATACTAGGGCTACTATGCCATTCTTTTAGGGTATGTCGACCGTAGTACTCCCCCACAGTCAGACCTGACTATCTTAATCTTTAATATCTTAAATTTATCTAATGCTTGGATAAATATAGCCATAACGGGAGTAATCATCTGTGAATGTTATGAATGAATCATTACCATCCACTCTTTATAGGAAACTGACCACATATGTCTGTGTGAATAATCTAGTAGAATTCCCATGCTTTGTTTGTCATCTTTTCTTAATTATTTTTACATACTTTCCTTTTATGCATTCTCTGCATTGTTCTAAAACTGAGAGCTCTAATGGAGGAAGAATATCCTTCTTAACTTGTCTTTCCATTCTCCCCCTCGAAATATGGCCTGAACGATAGTGCTATAATTTCGATAACGCATCGTAAGCTCTCTTATGCCACCATTTCCAGAGTAACACTCTATCACCAGCTGCTTTATTAGCTGAGTAGGATGTCTTTGAAGTATCAGTGAACTAACTCTTTATTCTATCGAGGTACTCGATGACCGTGTCATATTCTAGGATTAAGCCCACAATTGCATGTTCAATCATGTTCTTTATCACAGCCAAACATTTCTTATTGGCAGTGACCCACTTTCTATGCTCAAAAGCCATATGATATCTTTTGGGATTCAAAATCCCTTTCTTTAGTTGCCCAAGTGGCATCATTTTCTTTTTGTCTCCCTCACCAGTGCCACAATCTCAGTGGAACACGGTGAGGTGACTACCCAGTCCACCTTAGACAAGATGAAAACCAGGTCAAAACTTTTCTTAACATAAAAATAACACCATTTGCATGCCTTGATTCCAACGTTGGTCAAAATCAAAGCATACAATTATTCTTATACACTAATTCTACATCACCGTTGGGTAGAAATAGAATTAATGCATAAATCTTTAACTTTCATAATTGTTCTTATACACTAATTCTACATCACTGTTGGGACAGAAATAGAATTAATGCATAAATCATTAACTTTTATAACTGTTCTCATACACTAATTCTACATCACCGTTGGGCAGAAGTAGAATTAATGTATAAATCATTAAAATTATCAACTTTTCTTATACACTAATTCTACATCACCATTAGGGCAGAAGTAGAATTAATGCATAAATCATTAAAATTATGATATTGTTATTAACAACGTTGGTCAGAAAATAACAACATCATAATCATGTCAAATCTCTTTTTCTCCAATTAAATACCACATTGGTTCAAAATAACTGGAGAATCAATATTTTTTTAGCAACGGAAAAAATCTCTTTTTCTCCAATTAAATACCATATTGGTTCAAATTAACTGGAGAATAAACAATTTCTTTAGCAGCGGAAAAACTTTCACTCAATTTCTTGAATTTTACCCATAGGGAAAAATTACTTTTCTATTTTTCTTTTGAGCCAATTTGCATTTTCAATTTTCTAGGAAATAAACATTTACTGAAAAAAGAAAAAAACAGAAACTGCTTCAATTCAGTACTGTACATTCAGCCCAGCCGGCAAAATGGCCCAGCCCATCTACTCTCCACACGTGCTACCGCACCCAGGCCGCAACCTGGGCCTGGGCCGGTAAAGTCGCGCCCGTGCGCTCGCCCGCCTAGGGCCGCGGGTCAGCCCGATCAAGCACCGCCGTCGGATCGCATCCGACGGTCACCCGCAGGCTTCGCGGGGTCAAAACCACGCTCGGGCCGCGACGGATGGAAACCCTAGGTCATTTGCTCCGGCCCTCTCTCTCTCTTCGTAGCCGAGCACAATCGAGCGAGCGAGAGCGAGCGAAGGCATCCATGGCACCGCCGTCGGCCCCCTCGTCCGGTGTGCGCGCTCCCCAGCGGGTGAGCGCGTCGCCGTCGAGCGGCCTGGCCGCGGTGACCCCTTTGCCAAGCCTGGCTCGGTCTTCTTCTCCCGCGCTGGTGAAGGGCCGGCTCGGCTCTTCTTCTCCCACATCAGCGAAGGGACATCCCGATGCACGGCGAGGTAGATCCACCCCTTCCCCCTTCGGATTTGTATTTGTTGTTCTTCCTTTTCTTTTCGAGTTCATCCGAATGGGAAACTAGGGTTAGGGTTAGGGTTCTGACCCTTCTTTTTCTCTTCTTCCCCAATCGGATCTAGGGTTCCTTTCTTTTTCCCCTTCGGATTTGAGCGGGTCTAGGCCAAACCCCTCTTTCTTTGTTTTTCTTTTTGGTGCTCGGATTGAACCGATTTGGATTTCTTTTCTTTTCAGGGTTTCATCCGAATCCTCTCATGGGTTAGGGTTCGAGTGCTGACGGACTTGCCGAGGGCCCTTCCTTTTCTTCTTCCCCGAGCTATTTGCGCTGGGTTAGTTCATCCGAAATGGGTTCACTGTTCTTCCCCTCCACCCAAGTTAGGGTTAGGGTTCGGAACTTTTCTTTTCTTCTTTCCTCAGATCCGAACTAGATCCGTTTGGTTCTTTTCTCTTCTTCCCCGAGCTTTCTGCGCGGGTTAGGGTTAGGGTTCTTGAGATCCTAATCCTCTTTCTTTACTTCTTCTCTGATCTGAACACGGATCTGTTCTTTCTTCTTTTACCCGATTAGGGTTAGGGTTACACACTAGTAACCTAGCTCTAGGTACCAATGTTAGGATCGATGAGTACCTTTCTATGACCGTAGGATCGGGTAAGCATCCTCGTCTTCTCTATTGATGCACCTCAGTGGGTAGACGCCAATGTCCGTCGGTGTAGTAGGCGTCCATCGCCGTGGAGACGATCACCAGTGGCTCGATGTAGACCCTAGTGGCAGCTATGGTGACCTGTAGTGGTATGGTAGTGATCTTGCAGGGGCGACGGCGGTGGCCAGGCACATCCCGTCGCTAGCAGCACTGGCCTTTAGATCGGATTAGGGTTTTCTTTAGGTGAGTGTGGCGGCTCCAATGAACCTCGTAGCCCTGAGCCCCGATCCCCACCTTCTCTATTTGTATGTGCTGTGTGACTAGGGGTCCACCAACCAGTTAGGGTTGGGCTCCCCCGATCAGGGAGCAGAGGCAAGGGCCCAATAGGCCGTTGGGCCTATTGGTGGAGATCAACTAACAACTACAAGTCACCCTTGGGCGCCCAGCGTCCTTTCCCTGTTCATCGTCATCCATTGCCAGCAATCACTGGCTCCTCCCTGCCGGATCCTTGCACGCTCTCACATCCATCGATCTCCTCCGTACTTCCTCCGGAGTAAAGCCCGACGCCATACCAACCTGGTATCAGAGACCATGGCGACCTATGTATTGTGAATCTTTAACAAACCACCGGCCAGGTGTGCGACAAAATAGAAAACAAAGGTAAGGTTGGATCTAGGTATCCTTTATCCTACTCATGGCGATCGATGTTGTAGTCAAAGTCTGCACTTTTTGCTCATTTGTTATGCAAAGTGCCGCTTCTAGTTGGGTTGGGTGTTCTATCTATCTGTAGGTGAGTTTGGTTGTTTGATATATCCAGATTTCTGAAGAGATTATTGACAATTTTGCATGGTGTGTGGAGCAATTTTAGGTACATAATCGAGTTTAACACTGAATGAAGAATTCAAAATAGTTACCATTTTACCAATGACACATATTGTTATATGCAGTTATGGATCACTACTTGGACGATAATGACAGTGATGATATGCAAGCAGGGGTACCATCTGTTGTTGACACATTCAAATATAAGAAATCTAAAATTTGGGACATTTATAAGCCTGTCACCGTAAATGGCCTGACTAATACGGCGGAATGCCACTACTGCAGGTGCTGCTATAGTTGTAAAGATGGTGGTGGTGGTCAATTGTGGCGGCACTACAGAAAATGTCGAGCCAAGGATGGTCTGGGTCCGAGCCAGGAGCAACAGGATGCGGCGGGCCTTCAACATGGTATGCTCTAGTTACTAAGCTCTTAAGCAAGAGTCCAAATTTGATCTAAGTAGCTAGAATTGTAGAGTGTAGAACTTGCATAATGGTTTTTATATATTTTTGCTTCTTCTTATTTTCTCAATGTTCAACAGATTGAGGATATTATGTGGATTTTTTGTTAGAACTTCTAGACTTTTTACTGTTATTTTAATTAGTTTTAGCAATATTAGTTCATTTTCCAAGGGAAGGGTCGTTTCACCATGATTCAAGGAATTACTAATTTAGTTATTATACAATGTTTCAACTTTCTATCCATACTTCAGTGCCATGAAAAAATTGGAATGCATCAGTTTTCTTATTCATCTTAGAGTCCTTTTCATTTCCATATATTGCCCTCATGGTAGTAGTAGTAGTGTGTGTGTGTGTGTGTATTATTCAATACAAGTGCTACACATTATAAGATTAGTGTTTTTGATACTTGGTTGCTCTGTATACATGGTGGATTTGGACAAATTCTCATGGTAGTCCGTGTACTCCGTCCATCCCAAAACAATTGTACATATCACTTCTTGAGGAACCAAACTTTTTAAAATTTAACTAGGTATATAGAAATTAATATAGACACTTGTATCTTCAAAAAGTATATTCCACAATCAATCTAATTATGCTTATTAGACATTATAAAAATTAGTGATTTACTAATTTTTGTATATATTTAGTCAAACTTAAAAATAACTATATGTATCTGTATATATCTGATTATATCGGATCCGTTTTCATCCCTAGTTGTTCCAGTCCAACTGCTTTCAACATGAACTTTCACCTGCCTTAACAAATGGTATGGTTCTCATTTCAGAATATGCTAGCAAGTTCCACAAGGGAAGCTCTGGTGATAGAACACCTGTGGACCAACACACTGTAGCTTCACCACCAAGGGATAAAATGGACCCTATTGAACAAAATATCTCATCAGCTCAGACTTGTCCAGATGTTAGCAGGAAATTTGACCAAGAATCATCATATCAAGAGCTAACTAGAATGATTAGTTTGCATGGCTATCCCCTCTCCATTGTCAAACATGAAGAAATGAGGTGTTTTGCAAAGGGCCTAAATCTAGCGTTTAACATGGCTTCAAGCATTGATATTGAAGAGTTTTCAACTATTTTGTTCCAGGAGAGAAAGGCTGGCCTTAAGAAGAAAATTGCTCTTTCATCCCATCGGATTTCGTTATCAGCATGTTTGTGGACTCTTGGATCTGAGGCCTTGGTCAAGTATCTCTGTCTGGCAGTGCATTTCATTGATTCAGACTGGAAACTTGAAAAGAGAATAATCAAATTTGGTGTATTTCAGCCATCACCCACTAATTTGGATAGGATAATACATTTTAAGGACGCTCGCGTACTAGATTCTGAAAGTGGGCCATTTAATGTCATATGGGAAGCTATAAGAGATTAGGAATCTTGATCGGAAGCTTTTTAGCCTGACATGTGTCAGTGAAATCAGAAACGATGAGTGTACATCTAACCTGAAGGACTTTCTCATCCAAAGGAAATGCTTTCCTATTGGTGGTGAGCTACGCAATACTGCTTGTCTGGATGGTGTGCTTAACGTTTCGAAAGGGCAACCCATGCTTAATCTTGCTGATGATATACTAGAGAGATTTATCCAGGCACATGTGTCCTCATCGCTAGCCCAACAAAAGCTTATAGAAGTTACTAGACATATGGAATTGAAATTTCATGAGGAAGATGCAAAATTGTGGCACAAAATTTACTTCATGCTTGAAGTTCTTTTGCATTTCAAGAAGACATTTCCCTCCGAAGAGTTGTTACCTGCAAAAGAAACTGAAACCGTTGAGTCGGTTTGCAAGATATTAAGGGCTATTTATCATGCTGTTGAAGTGTTTTCTGGTCCTATTTGTCCGACAGCAAATATGTACTTCAATGAATTGTGGATAGTTAGGACATTTAGGTTTCATGCACCAACCAAATGAACCCAAAAGCTTAAGCAATTGAGAAGAGGTGGGCAATTCACTAATACTTCACAAACACTCCCACTCACATGCAGCCAGAACAAGGCACAAACATGGAAATAAGGAAGGGAGCGGAGGACTTAAAAGATGCATCTATCAAGACTCGAGCTCGAGACTTCTGGCTTTGATACCATGTTGGGAGAGAATGAACTCTATCCATTCGTTAGGCTTCAGCCCAAAGATGTACATGGGCATATATGCATAGAAGCCCTTACACAAAGAGAAAAGTACATAGAAGCCCAAACATGTACAAAGAAGTAGACTGCGGTTTCTCGTTCGAGTGCAGAGGCTGAGTTGCGAGCTATGGCTCTTGCGATAGCAGAGGTTACTTGGCTGCGCTGGCTACTTAAGGATTTTGATGTTTCAGTTTCTGTGCCAACTCCTCTCTTGTCTGACAGTACCGATGTTATCAGCATAGCTCGTGATCCGGGGAAGCATGACCTCACCAAGCATATCGGTGTTGATGCGTCTTACACTCGGGCACAAGTGAAGGATAATATCATTACTCTTCGCTATGTGCCTTCGGAGTTTCAGTTGGCTGACTTCTTCACAAAGGCACAGACAAGAGCTCAACATCGTTTCTTTCTCTCCAAACTCAGTTTTCGTGATCCACCCTGAGTTTGAGGGGGGTGTTAGATATAGATGTATATGTGTCTGTGTACTTTCCTCTTTGTGTATGGACTTCTATGCATATATGTCCATGTACATGTTTGGGCTGAAGCCTACTCAGGCTCCGTTCGGCTTGCTGAAACTTGGCTGAAAGTGATTGAAAAACACTGTTCTGGCTGAAATATTGTGAGAAAAAACACTGTTCCGACTAAAAAAAGAAGTCAAACAAGCCGAATTTTAGGTAAACCGAACGGACCTGAATGGATAGAGTCCATTCTCTCCTAACAAGGACAACTTTGGAAGAACAAGCGTCTACCGATCATACTGAACTTTCTAGAATGGTCTGGGAGATGCAGGAAGCACTTGATGAGTTCTGGCAAAATTCATGTGTGGTTGTCAGTACCTGTTGTTTTTTATCCAAGATTCAAATTTGCTTTTATTGAGTTTCATCTAAAACTAGCTTTTGGCAGCGAAGCAGCAAAATATATATCTGCTGTACATGATACAATCTGGGAGCTGTTTGTTGAATATTGTAGTTCTGTAGATAAGCCAAGTGCCGACACATCAATTTGTGAAACTCGTGATGTTCAAGTGGGTGGATTTTACCGTAACTCGTTGGAAGATCCAGACAAGCATCTTAATGTGCAGAGCCAGATATCGACAGAGCTTAACAAGTACCTTGATGATGACCTTGTTCCGAGGAACGATGATTTCAATATTATGAACTGGTGGATGAGTAATTCTGCAAAATATCCAACTCTCTCTGTCATGGCACATGACATCTTGGCAATGCCTGGTTCTGCTGTTCATTGTGAGGCAGCATTAAGCAGCGAGGGGCCAGGAATTAGTAAGCAATGGAGCAAATTGAATATCAAAACAATTGAGGCTCTCGTATGCATCCGAGATTGGATTAAGTAGAATGGTAAAACTTCGATTTCTGTTAGTTTTCTTACACCAGTTTCTACTATCTAGGAGTATGCATGCATATTTTATTTTTTTAATGAAAAATGTAGTGGCACGATTAGGGTACCACCGCTCATTACTGCTTTTATTAACTAGACATCTAGTAGCAATTTGATAATCACAGCACCCATTTTTTCTTTGTTGATGGTTTCTTGAAGTACCGTAACTTATGACCAAAAGAAGACGCACTCTGCAATAACAATAATGCAATATCAGAGGTGCTTCCGGTCATGTAGGTATGCATTATATGATTATATATGTCTTTGTAATTAGATTATTGTATTCATACAATATGCATCATGGGTAAAATAATTCGCGAAGTAGGGTGCGGACTGTGATGATATTTAATTTATTCGCGAAGTAGGGAGTAATCTATAATATTTTTGTTTGAGAAACATTGTGTCATGACATCTTTTGATTATGGTTAATACTGCAAATATGGGAAGTAAACAGGAGTCTTTTGTGTCGCATTGCATTGGCATACATTCACCAACATCAGCCTGTTCGCTTACTCGTAAGCGATCGTAAATTTCCAGCCGGAAATAGTGTTTTTCTCTCACACCAAACCAGCCAGCAGTAAATAATCCACGATACGATACGGCCTCCCGAACATGCCTGTCCTCTCATGGGGGTAGTGCTGTAAGCCTGTAATTTATGTTTCCCATGGATAATTTGCAGGGCTATTTGTCATGCTACTGCAGCTACCGACACTGGCTCTGTTCACTTGTTGGTTTCAGCCATGGCTTATCAACTATGGTACAGTGTTTTCTCTCACAACAAACCAGCACCAGCTGGACTTATCAGCTCAAAAACCAACCAGCGAACAGGCTTGACTTATCGGACCTTTCTTTTATCTGTAGATAGAAGATTACAAGGACTCAACTAGTAGATGGTCATGGTGATTAACGTAAGATCGAGTATTGGGTGATATTGCAGAGGCCACATTGCAGCTGCTGGCACGTCCGTATATATGTGTATGCCATTACGCAGGCACAGTACTCTTCAATCATGGAAGCAACGAAAACACGTGCTTCTGGGTGTTTCAGATTTACATGCATTTCCTGAACTAGGATTTGGGCTCTGGTTCAGACTTCAGACGTGTGAGGTGCCCAATGATCCCCTGCCTTAACTTGCTCTGTAGTTGTTTGGTTGGTCTGTTTATCAATGGGTGTGGCTAGCGTCCGAACGTCCGGACCGACACCCGCGCAGCCTGCCCCGGCCCGCCATTGCCTTGCTCCACGAGCGCACTACGTCCCCGTATCTGCGCCCGCCAGTCATTCCCTAGACCCGCTTCTCTCTCTCCGCATCGGCGACACTTGAGAGCTGGGACCCGGCGTGCCCCTGACCACAGCACCTGTCCGCCCAACCCCAGCGCCCCGGTCTATAGCCCCCCCCCCCCCACCCACCCAGCGCACCGCACGCACCGTCCGCCTGCCCCCCGGCCGAACAACGTAAAACACTTGCAACATGAAAAAAAACTTGAATGCAACATACGTTTGAAAACACAGATGAAACCCTTGGAACATGCACTTGCAACATGTGTGTGGAACACATGAAACATCCAAAAAATAACACTTGCAACTTGCAACATGAAACCACTTGTTGCAACATAAGACTGAAACAACTAAAATATTTTGGAACATGCTGTTGCAACATATGTGTGAAACATATGCAACATCTAGATAAAAAACGATTGCAACATATGTCTGGAAATAGATGAAATATTTTGAATAAACGCTTGCAACATGCATCTGAAACACTTGTAACATGTGCAACATCCCCAATCTACTTTTGCAAAATCAAAATGGAACAATTGCAACATACATCTGAAACGTCCGAAACAATTAAAACATACATATGCAACATAGGGGAGGGGGAGACCGGGGCCGGTCGATTCCAGCTGCCGGGGTTGAAGCCGGTAGCGAGCGGCGACGCGTGAGCACCACCGCCACCAGCAACGGGCTTGGCTCTGCCGGGCGGGCGCACTAGCAACAGTGGCGTGCACGCACCACGGCCACCAGCACCAGTCTTGGCTCAGTCGGACGAGCGGCCCGCGTGATGGGCGAAGTGAGCACCACCAGCACCAGCGCGCGACAGGAGGAGCGAGAAGTGCTCGCTACGGGGGCAAGCGAGCGACGCCGGATGGGGCGCGTGGCAACATCGAGGCATAGTGGCATCCGCGTTCAGGATGGGACGAACGGAGTGGCAGCCGCAAGGCGCTGTGGTGGAGAGGAGGGAGCGGAAGGGATAAGAAGGTTTTTTAGAATGGTTGGGGGCGATGGCGAGTGGATGAGCAGTCGCTGGGCTGCATCGCGGCCCACCATCGGCGCCGTCCGGACGGACGGACGTCCTATACCCAACATTACCGTTTATCGATGCTACGTATCTGTGTTTTGTTCTGACTTCTTAGGTAGCTTCTTGTGCCTATTTATGGATTTTTTTAAGATCATGTCTACCTATGGAATGTAACTGCTGTTCTCATATTGGGCTCCTACGTCAGCGGGTCCGTTCAATTCGCCCTATCGACGCCTATAGGCGAGGGAGGTTAGATAAACTTTTTTTTAAATCACTTGGATTTGATCTGCTTCTGCTAGTGAATGAGGCCCCTTTGGCACGGAATCAGGCTGCTCCGGCTTCTACCTGAAACTCTACTGTGCTACACTGTTCCCTAGAGCTATATTTCTCTCTTCCATCTTCCTCTCATAGAGCCAGGCCCTCTTTGGTATGACTCCCGACACCTCCGGCTCCTACCTACAAAAGCCAGCAAAAACACTATTCATAGGAGCTAAAACTCTCTCTCTCTCTCCCTTTCACAAAGCCCATAGGAGCTGGTGAAGCTAAAAATTTTGGCTTCACCAGCTCTGTGAGAAGGAGAGGATGGAGAGAGAGTTTTGGCTCTTATAAACAGTGTTTTTCAGGTTTTGTTTTTTATAGGTGGGAGCCGGAGCTGTCTGGAGCCCTACCAAAGAGCAACTAGGAGTGGAGGATGTGAGAGGGGATAGGGAAGAGAGAAAAATATGGCTCCATTGAACGGTGCAGCACATAGGATTGCAGGTGGGAGTCGGAGAATCCGTGCCAAAGGGCCCTAGGCCTCATTTGAGCATGTATGGATCGGACGGGATCTGGGCCGAATCCCGCCCATCCGGGAACCAGGCCCACTCCACCCGAGGCCAGGAAAAAACGCCCCCGACTCCGCGACAGGCTGACAGCTGCCAGCGCTCCCGACTCCCGAATCCGCCGCCAGTGCTGCCGGCTGCCGCAGGCGACGAGCGCCGCCACCGCTCGCGCCGGATCCAGGTAAGCCGCTTTCGTCTCGTCGGTCTCATCCCTATCGGCTATCGCGTCATCCCCTCCTCCTTCCCCTTCCCCTTTTCCTCATCCGTTTTCCTTGCTAGGGTTGGAGTAGACACGGCGGTGACTGCGGCGGTTCAAGGTCCTTCGAGGTGCGTATCTCGTCCTCCTCCTCTTTCTCCTCTCCTTGATTTCCTTCTCTCCTTTTCCTGCACGATCTTTGCGTTTCTGTGATGAATCAAGCCCGGATCCTTTTGGGTGGGTTATATGCTCCTCCGGTATGTGTTGGGCTAGTGGTACTAGTAGATGTTATTCAACTCCGATTTTTCCGTGTTTAATGGATCCCCCCTATGCCGTTCGATGGTAATCCCTTGCTTTGCTTTGGTACTGGTTTGACTTCTAAAAATAGACTACGGCTGCTCTGAGTAAGTGAATATTGTTGCACGGCGTCTTCTTCGAAGAAGACCTGGTTGACTCGTCTACAGCCTGACCTTCGGTACTGCTCCGGTAGTCCAGCGCATCTGCTTTAGTGATGTGTACAAGAACTTTTTTGTTGACTGTTGTACTCATGCCAGTTACAGACTGATCATGCTGAGTAGTGAGTAGTGAGTAGTGAGTAGTGAGGGTGGCTGATACTATAATGCTCTTGTCATTTGTCTGCTCGTGAACTCTCAAGAATTGAGAATATTCCTTTCAGACGTCGAATCATGTTTGTGCCTATGTAGGGAAAGGAGACCTGGCAAGGACCTGCCTTAACAGAATTCATGATTCATATACATCATCATATGCCCATATGAAATTACTAGCACATCCAATCTTGGCAAGGACCTGCCTTAACAGAATTTAAGCTTCCATCTATCTTTGATAATGTTGTAACTAATGGCATGGATGTTATCTTAAGTTTGGCATGTAATTTCTTTTAGTGTGACATGGGAACTAAGTAGTTCCAAGTGGGCACATTACCATGTTTCTCTGAGTGCTAGTCCCAGATTGCAGATGGATTACATTTCTGCAAGAGCTTAGATGTGATGATTAATTTGGTTCTGGACCTGTAGTTTGGTATTTAACATGATATAGTAGTTCTAGAATGTACTGTTTCCCCTTCTCAACTCAAAACTTAATTTACAGGCGAACTTTTGCTCCAATGCATCCATTGAATCTGATTTTTTGCAAGATGTTGAGTTCTTCACAGTGCGTATCATGTTGACAAGACACATGTCAGCTTTACTCCACCTAAGCCAACTACCCAAGAAACCACTAAATCGCCATGTTATTTAATAAGTTCTATTTAGGCAGTTGCAGCCTAGCTTAAGCTTACGTGCAGAACATACTACACCTCATTTTTGGTAACTGATTCTGAAAAGAGATTATTATGAAAACTTTAAATATGTTCTTGCTATCTGTAATAGAGATAATGGCAAGTGAACCGTTGAACTAAGTTTTTTTTCATCATCAAAGCTATTTGCAAAATCCGTAACCTGTTTGACCAATACTGGCAGGGACTGATTGGTTGTGCAAATACCTATTTTTAAATTATTGAAAGTGGGAGCATGAAAGGTAATTTTGCCTTCCTGTCATGCATTATACTCCCTTCGGTTTCCTAAAGGATGTCGTTTTGAGATTGTCTTAAGTCAAACATTTTAAACTTTAACTACAAATAAATTCTTTTGGGTAGAGTTTGGAAATATGAAAGTGATGTAAGTAGATTCATCTCATAATGTAGTTTCATAAAAGTATATATTGACTATATTTTACAAATATTTTATAGCAAAAAGTAACGGTCAAAGTTGTTTTTTGGAGACCGTGGCGCTGTCCAAAACGACATCCTTTAGGAAACCGGAGGGAATAGGGAATTAGGGACAAAGTTAATAGATCTTGTGAATTATTCTTTTTTAAAAAAAAAAAACTTGTCTACTTTACTGCGTACCAGTTCTTGTGTGTTCTTTGAGGATACACCCCCTTGTGATTTCACTTGTTCGATGTAATCATATGTGATTTCACTTGTTCGATGTAATCATATGTTTGTTCCATGTTTAATGGAAGTTTCTGTGTTTGTGATAATTGAAATCAACCATCAAGATAAATGTTATGCCAATGTGCTATAGCGCAACTGCAGTTGCTCTAAGATGACTTTGTGCTTAAGATGAAATTTTACAAGCAAGCATCTTTTGTAACTTCAGTCAGATTATTTGCTGCTCTCAAGGGTAGCATTCAAGCTACAAGAATATTAAGATAAAGGCCTGTGATTTTTTTCCTTACACAAAAGGCATTCCCAGTCCCATCCATCTACATAGATCTGAGAATTTTAACAGTGTTATAACCTGCAATATGTCTTTTGCACTTTTAGAAGTGTTATAACCTGTAATTTTGTAATGTTTCTGGCTGATGTGGATGGGAAGAAAAAACTGATCAAATTTGCAATTGTTTTCCCAGGGTCAGGACAATCATTGATTTTGGACAAACAAGATGGAACCATCCTCACAGCCTCAGCCAGTGATGGGTGTTAGGTCACAACCTTATCCTGCTGCTGCTGCTGACTATGAACCACCCACAATGGTACCTGGAGCTCCTGCTGTTCCTCCTGGCTCACAGCCAGCAGCACCATTCCCCAATCCAGCTCAACTCAGTGCTCAGCACCAGATGGTCTACCAGCAGGCTCAGCAATTTCACCAACAACTTCAGCAGCAGCAGCAGCAGCAGCTCAGGGAGTTCTGGACTACCCAGATGGATGACATCGAGCAAACAACTGACTTCAAGAACCACACCTTGCCACTTGCAAGGATAAAGAAGATAATGAAGGCTGATGAGGATGTGCGGATGATCTCTGCAGAAGCTCCCGTTGTCTTTGCGAAGGCATGCGAGGTATTCATATTAGAGCTGACATTGAGGTCATGGATGCACACAGAGGAGAACAAACGCCGGACCTTGCAGAAGAACGACATTGCAGCTGCCATCACCAGGACTGATATATATGACTTCCTGGTGGACATAATCCCGAGGGATGAAATGAAAGAGGAGGGACTCGGGCTTCCAAGAGTTGGTCTGCCGCCTGCTATGGGGGCCCCAGCTGATCATAATTCTTATCCATATTACTATGTGCCAGCACAGCAGGTGCCAGGAGCAGGTATGATGTATGGTGGTGGCCAGCAGGGTCACCTGATGACGTATATGTGGCAGAAGCCGCAAGGGCAAGAGGAACAGCCCCCTGAAGAGCAGCAGCAGCAGTCTCCCTGAAAGTAGGCAAGAGATGATAACAGCAAAGCAATTAAATCTTGGTCTGAACCTAGGCCTCTAAACAAATATGATTTGGTTATGTTAATTGTGCCGATGATTGCTGGCTGAAACAGTTGCCATTAATTAGGTCATAGAGTTTCCTGATGGTAGTTTCGACTCCCGACGCTGCCATGGCAGCAGTAGAAAATGATTGTGATTTGGTAGGTGATTTGCAAACTAATGTAGTAAGATTACCCTTTTCTGTCTAATCCAGTATACCAACTGTTGAGCCAATGGAGGCCCTTGTATGAACTGAGTGGTGGGACTTCATGCGAGGCCTGTGTTTGTTTGCGTCATTTATTAGCCATTGTACTCTTTGCTTGGCTAGAATATCGCTTTCCTGACCCGTCAGTCACTCAGTCACCAAAGTTTTATAGCTAAGAGTAACACAAATGCTTATTCCAGGCTAGACTGAAAAGTTTCTTTCATATGGCAAGTTTTAGGCACTTAAGTACAAGTGTTAACCAAATAAAATTTGGTCGACCATAAAGCCCATATCAGCAACCAGGAAGTGCACATTTGGCAAATAAACTTTTCATTGTTGTTTCAGTTCTACCACATTTGTTATTCACAGCATTGCGCTAGTCTACCACTCCGATTTATTCACAGAACCTCTTCATTGTTGGTTCAGTTCTGCGACTCCAGATTTACAATACGGGACAAGTCACCCGCAGAATAATATAAGCGTTAAAGCATGCGAGTACTTAATTTGCCCGCCCCGAGCGCGCAGAGACAAAAAAACTCAGAAACGATGGTGTTCAAGTTCATTCTTAGCATCAGCATCTCCCATGATTCCCTTTTCTAGTTCCTATACACCAGCTTATTCTGAATTTCTGATTCACTGTTTACATAAAGAGGAAAGAAGCTGAAAGCAGAAGCAGCAGCCAAAAGACCGAAGCTGAATGGAACCTCAGTTCAGGATGCCCAGAGCTCGGTAGCATTCGACGCTGTCCTGGAGGGTTTCCTCCATAGGCCTAGAGGTCCACCCTAGCTTCCGAAGCTTCTCCGTGATATATGTGTTGCTACCTTCCACTTCAACGAATCTGCAAGTCATTGTATTGTGATGGAGAAGGATAAGTTGCACCCAAAGTTCAGTAACTATAGTTCAGATAAAAACAAAGAAGCTCAATGACTGCTAAACAGCATGAGTGATGCACTAGTTATGTTTCTCTAAAGCAATGATACAATAAGATCGCTATCATGTGGTCAATCAGAAAAAGTTTTGACATTTTAACAGAAAAACATGGGGTCACTTTCATATTTATTTACCAGCTCAATTCTGTCCATGCATCCACAGGTGTACAGAGAGCAGAATCAACTCCATCAAAGATACCGAGGGGACATGCAAGAGACAGAACAAAATCAATTGCCGAGGAAGAGACTTACTTTTGCGGGCAAGTGTATGTTGGATATGAGGTCTTTAGTATGTTTACAATATCAGAGACTCTTAATGCTGGTGAACTGCAGAGGTATCGTCCAGATGCCTGCGGATTTTCGTAAGCCAACAGAAGGGCATCAGCTATGTCACGAACATCCACTAGATTCTTGGGTCCATTATTAACTGTCTCCTGATCTCCTGCACAAGAACAGCATTTACAATCATGGACAGAATGCTTGACTCCTAAGCCCTAACCATACACTAAATGAAGTGGTTTCTATTGGAAACAAACCGAAAGATAAATTAGTACTCAATCCATTCCAAATTATAAGACGTTTTGGCTTTTATAGATTCATTACTTTTGCTACGCACTTAGATATACACTATGTTTGGATGTATAGTAAAAGCAATGTATCTAGAAAAGCCAAAACGTCTTATAATTTGGAACGGATGGAGTATGTTTTTTCTGTGTGCACTCCAGCAAATAGAAAATCTATATGCTCTGTAATGGTAGCTTTAGGGGGGGCTCCTCCGGAGGAGCCGCAGCCGTTTCTGAGGAGCCAAATTGAAGATAGTTTGACTTGGGGTGGTTTTAGGAATTGATTTTTTTTTGAGACGGAGGTAATATTATACTACTCAATGCAAATAACAAAAAGACTAAATAGTAAAAAAAAATGAATGTTCTCCACCTTTGATATAACTGAGGAAGATATTAACACTTGTATTTACTGTAGGTTGCAACAAAGGTCCAATTACCAATGATGGGCAAATAGTTACAATGTCTAGCCCAGTTTTTGCTGCGTAAGCAAAAGCCTCATGCTCTGCCAGTGTTTTAGAAAGGAAATACCATTCCTACAAGAACAAAACTCAGATGAATTAGTATGAGTAGATTCAGACATGACAATTACCTGTTCCATGGAAAAAGTAGCCCATAAGGTTGAATGAAGAATATTACATTATCGAAATGTTAAACCAAACAATGATGGTAGCTTCATTTTTTAAGAAAAGATCCAAATGGAAAACCAGAGAGAGATGCATGAAGGAAAATCGCCTCTGAAAGCTTGAATCAAGGCCATAGTTACAGCGCTCTCGGCAGTAAGGAGTAAGGACACAGGGCATAATCATGGATGATCCTGATCCTGTAAGTAATACTAAATTCGTTGGATAGTACTCCGTAGTAGATTTTAAGTTTCCTTGTAAAACGTGAATTGACACAGGACAGCTCTGTCTGTATTTTCTCAACTCATTGTGTTGCTCAGACAGTTCAGACCTAAAGATAAAACATGCTCCATCCTATTACATGTGCACATAAAGCCTTGACAACTGAAACAACGCAGTTTTGCTTTAATGGATTTACAATAATACCTCATTTTTTCTGCAATACTCCTCATCTGACCAGCTATCCTCAGTAAAGGCCTCGCCCTTAGGCCAGTTAGGATTATTGAAGACAGCAGCCACTGAAGATACCACAACAACTCTCTTCACTTTTGCCTCGTAGCAAGCTTTCAGCACATTCAGTGTGCCGGTTACAGCAGGAGCTATGACATCTTCCTGCAAAAGGAATAGAAGTATATAGAACATCATAAGCACTGTTTATTAAGCTGGGAATTTCACTCTCGTGCTGACAGTGAAAGCCAATGAACCGAACATGTTTCCTATGGACCATAAATGCACATTTTGGTGGACTCTAAAACTTTTACCTCATCTAACAAACTAGTAAAAAAGGAAAATCATTGAGAAAATCTATCCATGAGGTCATGTAAACTTTCCTGAAGCGTAGGAGTAATAGGCAGATATGATCGACATCATGCTTTTTCAACCCTACTTATGCCTTTTTTGTTATAAAAAAGGGAACAAAACTAGCTATACATGTAAGTATAACCCATTAATTAACCCATTCTACAACCTGAAAAGTTCAGAAAAAGCAATGCAAGGACCAAACATTTTTTGAGCAAAATCACCTCAGGGTTGGAGGGTTGATCCGGAGGGGACAGGGCTGGCGACATGGAAGACACCCTCACAGCCAGCGACCGCGGACGCAACGCTGCCGTAGTCCAGCATGTCAGCCTTGACCAACTGCAACCTCTCGCCGGCATCTTCCAGTGTCATAAGATGGGCATTCTTGCCATCACCTACAGCGGCAGGAGCACAAATCATCACTACCGTTACTTCTCTTGAGATTCAGAGGACGAAGTTTATTGCTGTGACGTGATGAGAAGCTCTTAGACTTAGAGCAAGGGGCTGGTGCCTGGCGGGGACGCGAGACATACCGAGATCCCGGACGGTGCCGCGGACGGCGTAGCGGGCGGTGGAGAGGAGGAGCTTGACGAGCCACGACGCCACGAAGCCCCCCGCGCCGGTCACGCACACGGTGACGGTGCCCCTCTCCGCCGCCTCCATGCTGCTCTCGCGTCCTTGTCCCTGCTCGGCTCAGCTCAGCTCTCTGTGTGGCTGAGTGCCCTGCTGCTCCGCTGCGGTTCTTCTTCCACGGTGGGTGGTGGACGTACGGTCAACTGCAGAGTGAAGCGACCGCCGATCGAGGCGGGCGGTTTGGCGAGTTCTGAGTTTTTTTTTTCCTTCCTTCCTTCCTTTCTTTCTTTTTCTTTTCCTTTCTTTCTTTCTTTTCACCTCCGGCCCTCTTGTTATAAGCACCCCTGATGTTTTATGGCTGCCGGTAGGTAAAAAGAGACCAGAGGTCAAGAGCAAAATGTTTCAAACATAGGGCCTGCTGACTATTTGAAATTCGGTAATGCTACTTGCCAGACATTCGGGGCGGCCGGACGCAGCTGCTCCGCTTATTCGCTTGTTATTAAAAAAAAATCCTCTACTGTGCTTATCCTCCACTCGTCATCGCTGGTTCGCTTGCCTCTCGCCCCCACCATCGCGTGTGCCGCCCGCTACCTCCATGGCTGGTAGCGGCCCCCTCACCCACCCCGGTGCGTGCCCTCCCCTACCTGACGCGTGGCCATGGTTGCCTCCCGGGCTGGTAGTGGCGCCCTCACCCACCCCGGCAGCGCCTTCCCCCACCCCGGCATCCTCACTCACCGGGAACCCTAAACGCCCGTAGATCCGCTGGCCCTCTCTCCCACACCGGCGAGATCCATGGAGCACGAGCGAGATCCTTCAGAGGTGACGCAACGATGTTGCAGGGGAGTTGTCGACGCTCCCCACCCGGGCGAGACGCCCACCCCACCCCCGGCGGCGCCCTCTCTCACCTCGGCGACCGTGCTTCCCACACCCCGGCGGCCATGGCGCTCCCTGCGCCAGGCTCTCTCTCTCCCCCTATGTTGCATATGTATATTTCAAGTGTTTCAGGCGTTTCAAATGTTTGTTGCATTTGTTTCATATGGATGTTGCAAAAGTAGATCGGGGGATGTTGCACATGTTGCAATTGTCAGAGGCATGTTACAAGCGTATGTTTCGAGTGTTTCAGATGTTCCAGAGGATATGTTTTATCTGTGTTTTCTAAATGCATGTTGCAAGTGTGTTTATCTGGATGTTGCATATGTTTCACACATACCTTGCATGCGTATGTGTGTTTATTTGGATGTTTGCGTATGGTGTGCGATAGTTTTAAGGTGTTTTTTCAAAGTGTTTCAACTGCCTTCAGACGTATGATGCAACTATTATATTTAGATGTTTTAAAAGTAGATTGGGCGCATCTCTTCTCCCCACCTTCTGCTACATCGTCTCTCCCTGGCACCGGCAGGCATCCATACGACGCTGCGGCTAGGTCCCTTCCGAATCGGAGGCGCCGCACGCCCTTCCCCTCTTGTCGCTCGGGCGGCGTGGGGCCCCGCAGTGGAGCGCGAAACGGACTGAGCGTGGGGGCGTCCGGACGCTAGCACTTCCGTTTAAAATTCGGCATATGATTGTTGAAAGATTTGGCAAGCTAAACGTTTGTATGTTTAAATCAGTATCAATGTGACACGATTGTTGATGCAAATGGTCATGGTCCAAGAGACCAAGAGTAGCACCATTAGGCTTTTTTCCTCCTAACCAAACCGAATCTTGTGTCACTTTCTCTCTTTTTTCCCCTAGCCAAACCGAATCTTCGGAAGGTTTGGCTTTGAGGGCTAGTTTAGTTGTCACCGTCACGTGATGGAATTAACAATCGGGGGATGACTGGATGAGCTAGAGCAGAACTGAATGATAGATTTTTTTTTCATAGTGAGTTTGGATCATTTGAGATGGGAATATGAGATTCGATTTGGATGTTTGGGAAGCTAACAGGAAACCAGGTTTTCTCAGAGTTCCTTTTCCCCTTTCGTTCCCTTTCCAGACAATTGGATGCCTCAAAGTGTACAACACTGGATTTGGCAATCGCTTGCAATTTTGTGCACAATTTAATCGCAAACAGTTTTTATTCCAGGGAAAAAAAAGCAATTTTTATCTTTTCTTTCATATCGAATCTTGCATTGTCACACATATCTCCATGAACTGATCAGGCCATCTCTAAACAGACAGAGAGAATGCATTTGCACTGAATTGGAAACAAAGATATACTCAAGAAAAACATAAATGTTTCATCACTCATCGGAAGCATTTGCATGCATTACCACACGTGTATATAGTAGTTTAAATATTGTGATGTATACAAGTTTAATTAAAACGGAACTCACCATTAGAAGCACGCCCTTTATTTCACCCGCAAATAATGTCATTTCTATTTTCCGAGAAGTCAATTTTTTTAATTTTAATGACTAATTATATATAAAATAATATTAATATTTATAATATATAACTAGTATATAAATATAATCGTGAAAATATATTTTCATAATACAGAGGCTATAGGCATCAATCGGATATGCTTGTACTCCGTAGTAGACTTGTAGCGAGGGAGCGCATGCAGAACCACATCTGTTGCCGACTTGCCGTGTGTGGAATACAGCAATGCGGGAGAGAGAGGGGAGAGAGAGAGAGAGGAACCTAGGGAAAATGAAAAACAGCTTGCGATGTGAGTTTTGGTGGTCTTGTACCATTCTGGTTCGATTCGGCTTACCCTATATTCGGTTTGTTCGACTTTTTTTTAGTTGGAATATTATTTTTTTCTCACAATAATTCAGTCAGAACAGTATTTTTCAGCTAGTTTCAGTCAAAATTCTGCTAGCCAAACAGGGCTGTGTTCATGGACTGGCTGTTCTAGCTCAAGCCAACAATTTTTGTTGGTCTGCGTTGGTTCGATTCTTGGATCATTTTGTTGGTCTGCGTTGGTCGGCCACATCATAATTTTAAATATAGAATCAACATACATATACACACACACACACACACACACACATATATATATATATATATATATATATATATATATATATATATATATATATATATATATCATTTTTCGAAGAAAACATGAACTAATTTCATATATTTTTTGTTATTAGAAAATAGAAAATTATTTTTGAAACCAGCGGTGGACCAAATTTGTACGATTTTGATAGTTGGAGGGTGTTTGTTACCTGATTTCATAGTTGAAGGTTGAAAATCGAACTTCAATGCAAGTTGGAGGTTAAAAAATATACTTTACCCGTAAAACTATTAGCAACTCTTACCAAATTATAAGTCTCTTTGACTTTTTTTTGGGTATATCTATTTTTGCTATGTATCTAGATATAATATATGTGTAGATACATAGCAAAATGATATACCCAAAAAGTCAAAGCGACTTATAATTTAAAATAAAGGGAGTACTAATTTTAGCCGCTAGCTTTTAGTGCTACCAAATCGAAACATGCCCTTAAATCACACCTGGTGCAAGCCAACTGCACCGATCGATCGTGTGACGACCAGACATCCTCGTAAGAGCATAACCACCGTCCACATTCTGAATTGGTGCCGGCTCTGAGTCACTGATCTCGGCAGATAATACTACTACTTATATATTAAATAAAAAGAAGATGTGCAGGAGCGAATAAGAGGCACAGAGGCTGCGTACCTCGCCGCCGAGGATCACTTGCCCGCCATGGTTAGTTGGTTACGGCTTGATGCAGAGGGGGGTGACGTCACTTGCTGCCACGGCCATGACGCGAGGGGGGCAGGGTCTTCTGTCTTCTCGGTCCCGCCTGCCCACGGCGCAGTCACCACGCCACAAGTTATGCATCCGCTTCGACCGCTATAAAGAGCGCGCGACCACCGCCTCCCGGCCGGAGAACCGCCGGAGGCGAACTGCACTCGGTTATTCCTGCGCACGCATGGCGGAGCACCTCCTCTCGATGGCCGTGCACGACACCCTGCCGGGGATCTACGTCCGGCCGGAGTCGCAGCGCCCTGCCTCGCGGAGGTCGTCACCGGCGCGCGCATCCCTGTCGGCGACGCCTGCCGCTCGCACGGCTTCTTCCAGGTCCACTGCCCAAAAATCTGCACGCACGCTTCCAGTTATGGGGCCTATTATGGCAGTTTCGTTGCCGATCGAGCGGCCGTCCATGTGCTGCCGTGGCTCGATTTGCCCGTGGCCCTCCAAGTGCAGCTGCGCCGCCACAGCTCGCCTCACGTCCACCTCGTCGCAGACGCAGCAGCTCACCATCCAAACAGCTCTAAACGTAGGATCGCCGCATCCCATGCATCTTCAATTGTTCCTAGAACCAAATACATGTCTAGTGCTCGACAAGATGAAAGCTAAGCAGCACCCAAAAGGTTGTTTTGCTTCTTAAAACTAATAGCGAGGTATCATTAAATCCCGTGTATTTGGAAAAACATGAAAATATCATATGATATTTGGAAAGATACCATAGAAAATTTAAATTATCGCTATGGTTCATGAATACACTATAGTAGCACGACTCGATTAATTTATTAGCACCTCAATGACATGATAAAGATTATCCAGAAAGCACACTTATATTAGGACAGGCGGCGGCGGTGACCAAGGCGGATTAATTTCCGATCGGACTGGCAGCTCAGGGCGGGGAATGCTGTGGAATCAGGAATCAAGTGAGCACGAATGCATCCAAGAAGCAGAGCACCGGGGCCGCCTCCCTGTCCGCCGCCGCCGCCGTCGCACTGGCGGCAGCAGAGGAAGCCAAGAGGAGGCCAACGAGGGCGAGGTTGCGGCGCAGGCAGTGTACAACACCAGCGGCGAGCACCCCGGGGCGGCCTATGGGCGCCGTCGGGTCGTCGTCGGCGACCCGGACGCCGACGAAGATGAGGCTGGCACCGGCAAGCACCCCGGCGAAGCTGAGAAGCAAGGCGAAGCCGCCGGTGGAGCTGACGCCCACGCTGACAGCCAGGGCCGGTCCTGAGTTATTTTGGACCCAGAACGAACCTAGAATTTTGGACCTTTCTATACAAATATGATAATATTATTAGTACTATCCATTGATAATATATATACACACATACAAAATATTATTAATAGGCAGTTAACTAAATACAAAAACAAAATTTATATGAAATAATTTGTATACATTTTAAATTATCTCAAAAAAAATTTCTAACATTTCTCGATACGAAGTTATTGATTTTGGTGTCAATATCAATCCCATCCACAACAACTGTCGCCAATATGCATCAGGATCTCATGAAGTGCTTGTATTACTCTTTAAAAAATTTATGAAGAGCCGCTATCTGTGATTCTACCAAATCATCTATTCGCTTTTTCTTCTTTCTTTTTTCATTGCGAGAAGCATTTTTTCTTGATGACATGGTCCTGCTAATATTTAGAGAAACAATTATTAACTGCGATTATTAACTAAATTTTGATCTAGAACGAAGCTAAAATTTTGGACCTTTTTATATGAACATGATAATACTACTAATACTACGCATTGGTACTATACACACACATATACAAATGTTAGTAATAAGTAGTTAATTGAATGCAAAAACAATATTCATATGAAATAATTTGTATATACATATTAAATTACCTTAAAATTTTCATACTCCCTCAACCTCTCATTGACATGCCTCCCATCTCTAAACCCATAATTCCCCAATGAACTCTTGGATTTGTTAGAATTAAAAAGCTTACAACAGAATCAAAATACTCTGTCCAAGTGTTTGGAATAAACTAACCATTTTCTATCATATACCTCTTCCTTGCTCGTTTTTTCTAGAGTAATAGGCATAGGGAAAATGTCTATCATTGGCATCCAAGGGAATTCAAGATTCTCTTCTCTTATAGGCCCCTTAACTAATGTATCTCTTGCTTTGCTAAAAAATTTAGAGAAACATTTAGTAACTACAATTTAATAAAATAGGGATCACGTGAGAAACAATTAGTCAATTAGTAACTAAATTTCAGATTCCATACCTGACGCCTAACAGGGAATTGGGGATTTAAGGATTTAGATGATCAGGAATCAGGATTCAGGGATCACGTCACGTGAGGGCCCTTGCTGCCAGATGCCACGTGGCGCCTGCCTCTGCCTGTTCGCTTCGCCTCTCTGCTCTGGTACTGGAACGCTGCCGCCCGCCGGGCCCCTCACGCTCCCACGCCGCAAGCGCAGAAGGAAAGCGGAAGGTTGCGTGTTGCGTCGCGACTCGTGCGGAGCGGTGCTACGGACGTGATCACGGTCACAGGAAACAGGGAGTTGGAGGATCTCGTCATCTCCTATTGCTACTAGTGTATATGTATACATACCTGGGGCTGGGGGCCATCACTTTCCTGGGCCTGGGACGGCCGTCCCTCCCCCCCCCCCCCCCCCTCAGGGCCGGGCCTGCTGACAGCGATCACTGTGACGGCGAGGCCGGTGGCCGTCAACCCGCTGCCCGGAGCGGCCATCGGCGGTGTTGCAGAGTAGTCACTGAGCACCTGCACCTGAACAAGGCAAGCAACAGGGAAAAAGAAAAAGAAAAAGAAAAAGAGTTAGGCCTTGTTCGTTTCCATCGGATTGGCACATGCCGGGTGAATTGTTGCGGCCTGTTTTTAATCCGGGTGAGAATTAAAATGTGCGTTCGTTTTATGCCGACCCGGAATGAAAACGGACCGGAACAAAAACTTGCTTCTCTTTTTCTTGTCTACGTGACCCGGAACGAAACCGGACCTCCGACCCTCTGGAATTAATCCTGAGCTGGAATGAGTGACAGTGACGCATTCACTCATTCCTGGCCCAGAATGAGTTTGCTCCTGGATTAGATCCTCCGCAAACGAACAAGGCCTTAACAAGAATCAGGGAGCGAGGATGAGGCGGGTAGGTAAGCAAAGAGTTTGCTCAGAGAGCCGGGATTCGCAAGGGCGTTCCCAGCGGCGGTCCGCATGGATCACCGTTGGTTACCCAAGTTGGTGGTGGCCGTGAGGTCGCGTGGCACGAAGCCGACGCCGCCGGTGTCGTGGGCTTGCTCTTCTTCACCTTGCTCGTTGCTCCTGTATCCTTGTGTTGGGCCACGAATCATGATGTCGTTTTATAGGACGGCAACAGTTATGATCCAATGCGAGGCACTTGTTTAAGTTGTTGGGGACAATTGTTTACGTTGTTGTTTTGGGACATTGCTTGGGAGTTTCCTTCTGCAGTTACGGCCGCTTTTTTTTCCTACATGTACCGGTTTCAGTTTTCCTTGGCCCGGGTTTGAGGTCCGGAATGGGGACGTGTTCTTGTGCCGGTTGCCAACATGAAGCTTCAACGAAGCTTCTTGCGTCCCCAGCCCGCCGCGAGATTTTTATTTTTAATTTTAACATTTTTTTATAACTAATTTTAAATCTAATACTATAAGTTTTTTTTAAAAAACTAACACTTTTGGCCGCGTCTATTGCTTTGGCGCGGTCAAATGCCTGTGCCGCGCCATGTATGGTGGCGCGGTAGAGGTCTGACGTGGCGACGACCGATTTCGGTGACCGTTGACGTGGCAGCTGTTGCCGCGCCACCGACCTTGGCGCGGCAGTGCCGCGCCCTGATCCGTGGCGCAGCAGAGCCGAATAAATACCGCGCCCAGTCCCGCCTGCCCGAGCAGCAAGCCTGCCTAGCCGCCGCGCCCGCCGTCCGACCGACGGTACCTGAACGGTTTAATCCGAACGCGTCGCGTCGATAGTGGGAGTTATTCTAAGTATTGCTTGACGTAAAATCAATAGTAGATTTGTTTCTGTCTTTTGTTGATTGTTTTTACGGTCGAATAGAGAATTTGATAAGCCAATAATTTGTTTTTCGTCTTTCATAATACGGTTAACCACCAATTTAACTAATCGATTATGAAAAATTGCCACCGGCGTCGAGATACGTTGGGACTACCAGTTCTCGAACTAATTGGTACTTAATCTCGCTGGCAGTGCTGCCATGACGCAAAGAAACGAATATGAAACAGATAAATGAAGTCCGTGCGCAAGTTGACAAGCTGCCACATAACATTTTTATTGTTTTGATATAAGTTTGACATAACATAACCAAATAACCCCGTAAGTTTCGGACACCAATATTCGTTTGACCTAACAAACTAAGACCCAGGAGTGTAAGGATCCCTCGGACGTCTCTGTCTCTTCGGATTTGTTGGCAACACATTGGGAGTGTAGCCAACGTCGGTATGGTCGCGTCGACGGTGCGTACGGCTCGTACCCTGCAAGTATATGATACGCACGATTACTTATAATTACTTATGATCGTTAGTTCATGGAGCCTACGTATTTAAATAAACTATATTTTATAGTACCTGTGAGGCTCCTTGGGTACCAAGCGGGGCACCACCTAGCTGAGACATGCCGATCTCGTGCTGCGGCCAATCGTCCCACTGGTCGTGCGGTCTACAGAAGCCCGGGGGGTCGTCGTCATCGTCGTCCTCGGTTGCAGGGTCATTCCCAGCGCTATGATGTGGTGGTGTACGCACCGCGGAAGTGGCACCCGACCACGCCGAAGTCATCGGCTGAGAAGAGCCGGCTGGTGTCCTCAAAGAGGCTGAAGACGTACCACCTGACCACGCCGGGAGTGACGGTTCCTCATAAGAAGTGTCCATGCAGCTCAGCTTCTGAGCTAGCTTCCTGCAGCTCTTCTTCACCTTCTGCATAAATAGATGTTAAAGTTAGTGCATTATCCAAACGCATATACACTAAAGAAATATTTTCGGAACGGACAAGTTTATGTTACCTCCACAAAAGCCGCGAGAACGCCTGGCCCCTGACCTCTAGACTCGTGAAGCCGGAACGCTGCTTCGTTGGACAACCTTGACAATTGTGTCGCCTGGGTACAGAAATACGGTTGGACAGTTTTAGTACACATACTTAATAAAAAAGGATAACAAATTGTATCATTCAAGTATATTACCACGTATCTTTGAAGCGGGGCTCTCTCCATCTGTGTGTCCTCCCTAGTGGTAACGTCGTACACATCTTCGATAACATCTTCCTCCGAGTCCTCGTCAATCGCCACGTCAGTGTACGGGGGCTTGATATGTGTCCTTATAGACCTATGAAGCCACCGCAGGTACTCGTCGAAGGTGTGCTGGTCGTGTGGAGGACCCGCATGGACCGGATGTCGTACCGTGTTCTACCATAAATGGATGCGCGAGCTGTGTGTCACGCGCCAATCCTTGGTCTTGT
This sequence comes from Miscanthus floridulus, assembly GCF_019320115.1. NCBI lineage: Eukaryota > Viridiplantae > Streptophyta > Magnoliopsida > Poales > Poaceae > Miscanthus > Miscanthus floridulus. Next base: position 53,233,774 of record NC_089587.1, on the reverse strand, counting down.
ACCTCTTCCTGCGGTCATACCTGCAACAAAACGATGTTAGTTGTACCACACACCTCTGGATTGTAGCATTGTTATTAATTGATAACGCACCCATATAATTCTTGGTTGGTGGAGTAAAGCGGTGGTGGACAGCCTGTCATTCTCCCAAACTGTCTGCAGACCCGGATAGATAAGTGAATCTCGACCACATGGAAGAAAATAAGAGGAACGTCGCAGCGATACTCGTCTGACTCATCCTTAGTGATAGGACTGAGATAGTCCTGGAGCTCCGGAGAATCCCAAAGACACCAATGCACCTGAAATTTCGTAATTGAGTTAGGTTATGATATAGTGTACATCGAACAAGACACATGTATGATAGTAAAGAGAGCGTAACCTGGTGCTGTGTCAGGACGTCGAGACCGTCCGTGTACTCTCTGTACTTACGTCTCGCATTCCCTCTAACTAACTCTGCTTCCGTTTAGATATACAGAGCTGTAGGGAGTGTATCCTGCCCGTTCCATCGCTGCATTGAACACGATAATGAATTAGCTATTAATAATGAATTCATATGTAACTGCCTCCAAAAATATAGTGAACCGAAGTACTTACCGGTAAACCATTATTAAGGGGCCTCCCAACGGGCCATCGTTCCCAACACCACACCTGAAGTAGGTATGAGCAACCCCCAAGGTTCGCATATCCTGAGGTGCGATGGCAGACAACGCATAGCTGTCGATACGTCCATGCCAAGACTGCGCTGCCCCAGCTGTACGCCGCTATGTTCTCCAACGACTGTCGTAGTATGTCAAGGAACATCCAGCTGATCGTGTTGCCCGAGGCGTCTGGGAAGAGGAAAGCACCAAGAAAGTGCCAGAGCCACACACGAGCGAACCTGTCGATCATAGCCTCCTCAGCCTGTGGGTCCAAGTAATCAAAGCGCTCCGTGATCCAGGACGACAAAACCCCAGAACTTTTCCTGAAATTGACCAAAAAAAATGAGACCCCATGGCTGCAGGAAAGCAATGCAAGTATTAAATAGGCTTGAATTACTCACTTATTTTTCTTGGAAGCATCGTCGTCCGGTGAAAGCTAGTAAAGTGAGCCACCAGCTCCCTCCAGTGATCGTTGTCAACTATCTCTGTCACTGGAAGTCCCCCCAACCGAAGGCCTAAAATAGCCTTCATGTCCTGCAACGTCAAGATCATCTCGCCACAAGGTAGGTAGAACGTGTGGGTCTCAGGCCTTCACCTGTTATAAGAATAGAACGACTGTTAGTTGCCTCAAATTTGTTAGAAGAAAGTTTACGTATAAAGAATGCACTCGCACCTGTCTACAGCTGCAGTAAGTAGTGCTGGGTCAAGGGGCGGAAGACCGTGGTTGATAACACGGACAAGCTCGAGAAAGGCAGCACGCCGTATGTACGGCGCATAATGCTCGTCCCACTGGTGCGCCCTGGTGCGCGTGCGGGGCCTCAGAGGAGGCAAGGACACCTCTGCGTCATTGTCACTCAAGATGTGTGCTCGGTACTGGTCGTCGTACTCCACCTCAAGAATGAGGTACAACAGGTGCTGCGTGGGAGGAGCCATCCTATTATGAATTGATAAACAAAGCGTTAGAGTATTCAAATTAACAAAATTTAAATTAACATTAGTAAGTTCACAAACAAATTACTAACCTAACTATCATAAATTCCTAAACCCAAAATCCTAACTATACTAGATAATAAATACATAATCAATCCCTAAAATACCAAAGCGGGAGTGGCCGGGCGCGGCGTGGCCGGGCGGGCGCGGGCGCCGGGTGCTGCGCGGCGGCTGGCGGCGCTGGCGGCGGATGGGCGAGTGCGGGCGCTGGCGCGGTATTTATTTGGCTCTGCCGCGCCATGGAAAAGGCGCAGCACTGCCGCGCCAAGATCGGTAGCGCGGCAAGAGCTGCCACGTCAACGGTCACCGAAACCGGTCGTCGCCATGTCAGACCTCTGCCGCGCCACCATGCATGGCGCGGCAAGAGCTGCCACGTCAACGGTCACCAAAACCGGTTGTCGCCATGTCAGACCTCTGCCGCGCCACCATGCATGACGCGGCATAGGCATTTGACCCCGTCAGGACACTAGGCGCGGCAAAAAATGTTAGTTTTTTTTAAAAAAACTTGCAACATTAAATTTAAAATTAGTTATAAAAAATTGTTAAAATTAAAAAAAATTCCGCCGCGATTGCTGGGAATTGGGAACTCCTCACCATTGAGTCCCCGACGTCGATTTCTTCAATTTCTTTCCTCACATTGTAAACAAGCAAGAATTAACACGGGCTCTGTTCATTTTATCGCCGCGCATTGCGCATTCGTGGTGTACTACTACACGATCGATCGTGTATATCCGCTTGGAGCTCTCTTTCCGCTTTTTGAGCATTCTTTTTTTCTAACGAACTTGTTTTTGCCAACAAAAGATATACGTACAGCTTCTAAAGCTAGCTTCTTTTGGACCAAGAGACACGAGTTGGGTCAGGCGTCGGGAGCCAGGCGCGAGGGGAGGACGTGGTAGAGCAGCAGCGCCTGGAGCGACTTGAGGTTGCGCGGCTCCAGCAGGAAGCGCTTGAACTCCGGGTCGAGGTCCCGCTCCAGCGCCTCGTTCCGCGGCGCGAACATGGTGACGTTGTGCTTCCCGACGGCGTCGTCCAGCGTGTGCAGGAGCAGCGCCTTCTCCACCAGCTCCGCCAGCTCCGCGTAGTGCGAGTCCCGCAGCGCCACCAGCACGGAGTTGGAGTTGACCCCGAACGCGAACAGCAGGGCTGCCAGGACGCCTCCCACGCCGGACCCCGCTGCCACGTCGAAGAAGTCCGCGAGCTGTGCCGCTGCGGCGCGGCCTACAGGCGCACCAGCGCGGTGCCGGGCCGTCATCTATGGAGAGGACGCACACCTCTCCCGTGCTGGCGGCTGCCCGTGGGGGCCGGAGGCGGAGCGACGACGCTCAATTGCTCATCCGCGGCAGCCTGCGTGCGAGCGATAGCGGGCTCGGTCAGAGGAGACGGGGACTTGACGTCCGTATGCCTTCCGTAGGCATACGTGACTGACAGTGGGCCTCGTACGCGGCAGCCGTAGAAAATGGCATGGATGCGGGAGAGATGAAATTGTAATGGCAAATCTCCGAATAGATGAATTATAATAGCGTTTATCAAAACTTGAAGAATTATAATGGCATATATCAAAATAACCCTTTTATTCATAGAGACCCCCAACAGTCTTGAACTGGACCAAGTAAGGTGCGCCGCTCCAGAATTAGTTAGGGCGGCTACGCCGTTGGCGACGTGGCCATCACGGGAGCCCCGACGCGGCGGCCACGGTCATCGTGGAATAGTGGAATACATGAATCGAGACCGGCATGTGAGTTGGCTTCAGGTTAGACTTTGGCGCGTGCGGCACGCGCCGGCGTAGCACTGGCCCGCATGTACAGGCTGCCCAGTCAGATGGATGGATGGTCCGTGGTCGGTCCACAAAGTTATTTGTAGAAAAAAGAATTTTTATTCAACTATTCCAGCCTTTGCATAAATTATGCACTTAGACTGTCTCTAACGGTAAAAACACAAACACGAGACCTATTTCATGATTTGAGTCACATACAGGGAAAGGGTCACGCCCCCAAAAACTTCCTTCTCCAACAGCGAAGACTCTCGTCCGGTGCCGCTTGCTCCTCCGTTTTCGTCTTCCCTGCGGCCGGCCACCGAGCTGCGAGATCCGGCGCGAAGAACAGCGATGCCTCCACTGAAGAACAATGATGCCGCAAAGAATAAACAGAAAAGACAACGCACGAACCGAAGAACAAACAGAGAACGGCGGACACAAAATCAACCAAAAATCGATCAAATCAGAATGATTCATTCCCAAACTTTGCACCGGCCATCACAAGGAAGTTGTCGAGCTACTCCTAGAAGATCATGGCTCAAACCAACCTCAATCTCTGGGACAAACAGATCATGGCCAAGAACACGAAAAAGTCCCAAAAAATGAAATTTAAAATTTAAGCCGAATTCGTGAGGGATTTGGAGGGGGATCATATCAAAGATGCTCCCCAAGGTCCTAGCAACATTTCCCCTCAACCAATTCCACGAGATTCGGGCTCAAACACGAAGAACAAAAAATCCCCCAAAAAGGGCCCTGAAAATAAGAAAAAGAAAAAACGCACGGGAATCAAAGATTTAGCACGAAATTAGACAACAAGCACAGCTAAATCACGAAGGCATCATCTTTACAAGATGAGGACTAGCCTCCTCCCTTCATCCACCCACTAAAAATAAAGAAATCAAGAGAAAAGAGCCCGGAGGTGAGCGACGGGAGCCAAGGCGCTCCCAGATCCAGCGAGGCAGCCAAGCTGGCGGCTCCGGAGGTGCTCCCACGGCGCCGCCCGACTCTCTCTCCCCGCCTCGCCGTCGTCGCCGGCCCCCCCTCGCCGGCGAGCTCTCTACCCTGCGCGGTCACGTCGGACTCCCGCTCCCGCCTTGCCTCCTTCACGCCGTCGCGCCGCGGAGATATGGGCTGAGGAGAGAGAAGGACGCTTTTTTTGCGTTTCCTTTGGGCTAGTAGCCAAAATGCGTCATGTGGATGGGTCACCCGTTGGAGCCGGTATTTAATAGGCAAAGCACCGTGCGAGACTTATTTTTGGGTTTGGGTAGCTCCGTTGGAGTCAGTCTTAACCATCCCTTGTTACAAGTCCTGCCTCCGACTAAAAAAAACAAGCTCTCAAAGAGTAGACAACACAAAGAAAAAACTCATGCACCAAACTAAGCACTAAGTCTATTAGAAGACAACAACCCAACGGACTGATTATAAGTCAGTTGGCTAGGTTTTTTATGGTGGAACCTACCACCCGGATTTAAGTCCGACTTGGCACAAGTGCTCTCATTTTCATGAATTTATTTTAGAATTTAACGGTGCTACGCTTTCAGTGGGCGACATCCCCGTCGACCGTAGCGGGACGCCTATGGTAACTTCATGAATCTCAAGATCTGCCGGCTCAGTCCTTCTGAGGTGTTTATAGAAGTAGAGTTTGCGTACATGTGGTCATAGGGGTGTGAGTGTACGTGCGTGTTGTGGACGCCTACGTTGTGCTGTGTAATTCTAAAACACAAGACAACCACTCATGCTTGGAGAAGATCTCCACTGATGCAGTCTCTAACATACGACATGCCCACTTTAGAGTTGACTTGTTGTTCTCCTTCTGAAGGATAGACCAAAAGCGTGTCCAATATGTGACCCTGAAAATAACCTGCAAGTAAGAATAAATCCTATTTTTGTCAAAAATCACATAATTTTGGCTGAACAAAATAGAGCAATAATTGCACTTCTCACACACAAACTTGGGATCACAATTTAGAGTCTACTTGTCTTTGCCAAGTCCAGAAAAATCTAGTTTGTAATGACTTGTTTTAAATTGTTGTAATATATAAGCTCTTAATTGATTAGTTTTATTCTTATTTATGGATGACGTACAATAGTATAGTGTATAATATGTGAACGAAAACTTTTTGAAATAAAAATAAATTGAATAGAAAGAAACTGTAAAAAGAAAAGAAAACAAAAAAAGTAATATTTAGTTCCGATTGGTTATACTAACCGGGACTGGAGGTGGCCGCCCTCGGGTTCGGCCTTGAGACCACTTTAGTCCTGGTTGGTATAAAAAACCAGGACTAAATGACCCCTTCAATCCTGGTTGGGAGCCCCAGGGCCTTTAGTCCCGGTTGAGGCGGTGGCAAGTCTAGGATTTTGTCTAAGGATATGCCACCCAAAATTTTTTCATATACAATTCGGTAAATCCATTTTAGCAATTCGGTAATAATTGTAAAGTTAACAACATGATTCGGTATATATGCACTAAATAACACAATAAGGCTTAAATTCATGGATTAAGTTCAAACCATCCAATAAGTATAGTATAAATAGTTCAAAAGCCACACCGATAATTGAAATAAGGCATAAAAGAGAACTAGAGATTTACAATGCTATTTTTGTGACTATTTTATTCGACGGTTTCGAAGGGACATAAATGTATTGATTATATTATCTTCATCAACTTCAAAGAAAATATCCTGCTCAATAAAGTGACTAGACAGTCATCCAAAAAACTATCTTCCATCTTATTTCTTAACTTTGTTTTATAAAAAACCATTGCAGAAAATACCCTTTCAACACTTGCCGTTGCCACAGGTAGAAGCAATACCAATTTGAGGAGCTCATAAACCATATCATACACTTTGTGCCTCTTTGTTTCAACAAGCTTAACTGAGAGATCAACAATATTGTCTAGACATTTGAATCTACCATCCTGTCTCGTGTCATCAATATAATTATCTAGCTGCAATTCAAGTTTGAGCAAATTATTATTTGAAAACTCCTTTGTGTAGAACTCAGCTAGTCTACGTAGCTTCTGTGTATCAAAAGAAGCAAATGACTTGGAAGGACCGAAGGCCGACATGCACGACAACAACTCCATATTAATCTCGTCAAACCGATTATCAAGTTCTTGACTTATTTGATCAATGACACCAATATATACTTCTCTTCTAAAGTGGTCATCATTGGTTTGCTTTCGGGCACGAGCTTTCCTTGCTGATTTTCCATAAGGAACATAATCACCATCCATAGCAGGAACTTCAACACCATGTTTATCGCAAAATGAAGTGACATTCTCAAGAAAAATATTCCAACCATCATACCTCAATTCTTGCATTCTTTTCTTTGCCACATTAACAAGTGATATTGCATTAAGAATATCTTGGTCCCTTCTTTGCAAACACTCAGATAACTCATTTGTTTATCCAAGAATAATGTACATTAAGTGTGCAAAGAAAACAAACTCAAAGTTCTCAAACGCTCCGGTCATAAAATGTATACAATTACCTGGAGCATTGTCCAAAACATACTTCTTCACTTCTTCACTATTTTTGGTAAGAAGTTTTAAAAGTTCAATGAAGTTTCCTCTATTGCTAGATTCTTCACTTTCATCATGTCCATGAAATGCCAACCCTTGATGCAAAAGAAACTTGATACACCTAAGTGAATAAGTCAACATTTTCTTATAAAGACGAAGATCCTCATCACTCCACTTCTTAATATTATAATCAATTGCTACCTTAGGATTTGTAAAGCCAATGTATCTCTCTTGAGCTACAATATGTGCCTTAGAACTCATATGTTTGCGAAGTGCTTTCTCTCCTATATTCCAATTCTTCCAGCCATCAACAGTAAATGTGTCTGACCCAGTACCCTTCTTGAACAAATAGCATATGAAGCAAAACACAACATCCTTCTTAATACTATACTCAAGCCAATCATTATTGTACATCCAACAATAGTTGAATCCCCGATCCCTATCTAAAATCTTTCTTTTTGAAAAATCATGTGCAAAAGGTTTGAATGGACCTTCAATAATATATGCTTTTCGAATTGCATATTGATCATTAACAGGACATTTTAGAATATGAACGTCTTTCACCTGGATCATGTGGAAGGCGATTGATGTCATAAACTGGTGGCAGTGAAGACGGTTGTGGCGGTGGCGGTGGCATAGAATTTACAATTTCCTCAACTACTCTCTCATGAGTCTGCTCTTCCACCACAGGTTCAATCGGATCAGGATTAGAAGTAGCAGTAGCTGCCGCTGCCTTCTTCTTTGCTACATGCTTCTAAAAAGAGATGCAATGTCCCTGTTTCTCTTCATAACTGCATAAATATTACAAAGAACATGGTACCAAATAATTAAATAAATTGTGCTTGCAAGATTGAACTCTCACATGTGATTATGGATCACTCACGTGATACGAGTACTAAACAAAAGATCAATCTAGATTGACTCAGATGTTGGGAAAAATCCTCCACCTCACCACGTGATAGATGATTCTATAATTTTAGCGCTAAGCAATTAGCAATTAAAAGTACACATGATTTTTTTTTTAAAAAACGAACAACAAAGATTGAAATCTCACCTGAACAATTCCGATCACAAATTTACCTAGATGCCGGTGGCCGGTGCTATCGTAGGACAGGGTGAAGGCCGAACGGGACACGAGGTCACAAGGATGAGTGGCCGGTGCTGTCGTAGGGTAGGGCGACAACCGACGGCGTGAACAATCTGTATTGGTGTCGGTGTAGGGCAGGGCGAACACTCGAAGTCCAACCGACGCGCTGCCTCGATCCGTAATTCTGTATTGGCGTCGGCGTTGTCCCTTGATCCTATCTCCGTCGCTGGCCGCATGGGCCACGTTCCCGCTTGGGCCTCACGCTCGTTCACGGCTCACGCTAGCACATGCTCAGACAGTGAGGCTCAGCTCTAGTATACTAAAGCAGATGAGTGTATATGTGTATATATACATATATATACTTGATCTGTTGCCGAAATTGCAGGGTATGCCGGTACATACCCGGCATACCCTTTAGCTCCACCACTGGATTGAGGGGTTTCTCAACCGAAGCAACTCCGTTGCAATGACACATGAGGAGGACAAACACACGTCCGCACCAGAAACGTCATGGGGATTCACGGACGGGCCCCGCATCGTGAATACTTGAATCGAATTGGAATATTCTCGACGCAAAAGATGAACGGGCTAGGTGAAATTTTTGTATTTTGGTCCCTTTTGAAAACATTTTTTACAAAAAGACCTATGCCAAAACGTTTGCTGAAAATAGACCATTTTTAGGCGTCTTAGAACATGACGCCGAGGTATGAGGGTTGGCGTCGACTGACACGACGCCGAGGTCTTGCCACATCACGGACGACCCGGTTGACGGCGACACAGTGGCGCATGGGGCCCGGCACGTCAGCGTCGTGTCAGTCAACGCCATAGGCCGAACCTCGGCGCGGTGGGGCTACACGCCGAGCTATTGGCACCATTCAGCGCGCGGCCCAGGCGGCCCAACAACGCTTCAGTGGCCCAATAGCTCGGCGTGGGGTCACTTAACGTCGAGCCACCAGACTCGGCGCGGCCCGACTCAACTGCCGAGGTCTGGCTCCTTGAAGCCGCGCCGCGGCCCCCTTCTTCTTCCTCCCTCCATTCTGAAGACCGCCGGCCTCCTCTCTTCTTCTTCTCCCCCACGCCCCCACAAAACCCTAAGCTCCCAAAACGACCCTAGGTGCCCAGATCTCGTCTCCCGAAGCTTTCCTCGAGGTAATGGTCCCTCCCCTCCTCCAATCTATCCGCGTAGATGTGCTATGCATTGTCTCTAATCATGTGGAATCATGGGTGTATGGTGTTTTGGTATATGTGTATTTGCATTTGCAAAATGTATGGCTTAGGATGATTGAGTGCATTGTTGTTTAACTGTTTTATGTGCTGAACATGTTAGGTTAGTTTGGTTTCTAGTTATTTTGGTCATTAGGGTTCTTTGTTTATTGTAGGTGTCATTAGGGTTAGTTATTTGTTGGTCATTAGGGTTAGTATGTATTTTAGTTATTTGTTGGTCATTACATTTCAATTTTTTATGACTAGAAATGATTATGTTGTTGGGGTTGAAAAAGATGAAATGATATATTTTAGTTTCTACTTATTGGATTGAAACTCGCATGATATATTGATATGTGACACTACTTGTTGTGTGATGGCTGTAGATGGATAAATTAGTGAGGTTGCATCATGGAGGCCGTATTGTTAGGACAAGAGATGATAGTTTGGAATTTCTGGACATGTGTGAGGAGTTGTTGATTTTTTCTGAAACACCATCTTTGACCCAGTTAGTGGAGCGAGTGAAGGTTAAGTTAGGCTGGAATGAAGGAGACGTGCATGTTCAGTTTGAAGGTGTCATAGATGTTGGGTCAGTCGAAGGGTCCTCGGATCAAGCGGTTGCTCAAAATTACAAGCGAGTCTGAATGGAATGATTACAAGGCAGTTGTATTGGCCTCAGAAGTGCGATCTTTGGATTTAGTAGTAAGTAAGGAGTCCGGCTTAGGAAATGATAAGCTTCGAAGCATGCCCATCTTCCCCCGCTCACATAGGTTATGGTCCTTTGTCTGAAGAAGAAATACTTGTCACACAACTAGGCTACGGTGGAGATGAGGAGGAGAATGCCGGTTGCCGATGGTGAGGGCAATCATGATAGTGATGAAGAGGATGATGATTATGTATTGGTGATGCAGAAGAAGGTTTGGACGACGCTAGCGGAGACTTTTCTATTGAGGATGAGCTTAGCGACGAAGATGATCTTAGTGGTGAAGAAGACTTTGGTGATGCTAGGGCTACGAACCGTTTTGACATGGAGATAGCTGGAGATGATGAATCCTTCGTAGAGGAGATAGCCGAAGACTCTGATGACGATCGCCCTGTTGGTCGTCTCAATTTTAGGGAAATAGAGATATTGTCTAGGGTCTTGCCTTGGAGAGATCCACTAGTTGGTGATTTCGAGGACCTTAGCCATGGTCACAGGGCAGTAGCTGATGGTGGGCCAAGTGATACAACTAGTGCCTGATGTTAGCGGTTGCCTCATCATACGGAAGGGCATATTGTTTGCTACCATGGATGAGTTGAAAACATGGTTGCAAGAGTACTCCATTGTACACAACCGACCTTTTAGGGTCATCAATTCATTCAAGGAGAAGAGGTACACTGTTGCTTGTGAAGAACAACAGTGTGGTTGGAGAGTATGTGCTAGGAAGACGAAGGCAGGCAAATGGAAGATTACCTCAGTGAAGCAACCACATGTTTGTGCCACTGCTGAGGCAGAAGAGAACCATCTGCAGCTCAATTCTAGGTTCATTGCAAGGCAGTTATGCCCCGTGGTGAAGCATATGCCAACCATTACGGTGTCCGCGTTGGTTGAGATCATCTTCCAACGGTACAATTACTATGTCAAGTATGGAAAAGCATGGAGGGCAAAGCAGCGTGCACTGGAAATAATATTTGGAAATTGGGAAGAAGCTTATGAGCGCCTCCCTGTAATGTTGAACGCAATGAGGGCTGTAAATCCTGGGATGCACTTCGAGTATTTACCTAAGGAGGGTGAAACAAGGAATGGTAGCCAGGTATTTGGAAGGGCCTTTTGGGCGTTCGGGCAGAGCATCGAAGCATTCAAGCATTGCAGGCCCGTCGTCTCAATTGACGGGACCTTTCTTACAGGGAAATTTGAAGGCACAATGCTTATTTGTATTGGGACAGATGCAGAAGACCAGCTTGTGCCATTGGCCTTTGCGATTGTTCGGAAGGAGGACACGGATAGTTGGTGTTGGTTTCTCAGGCTAGTAAGATAAGTGGTAATTGGTCTGGGACGTGATGTTTGTGTGATATCCGATAGGCATGCTGGCATTCTGAATGCCGTAGAACAAGAGATTCCTGGTTACGGCCAAATACATCACCGGTGGTGCACCAGACACCTTGCTCAGAATCTTATAAGGCGTGATCACACAAAGGACAACTTCAAATTATTTGAGGAGGTTTGCAGGCAGCAAGAGGTTCAATTATTCAAAGACAAGCTAGATGCCCTGAAGTTAGCCACAAATGTTGATGGCAGGCAATTCTTGAGCGAGTTGATGGCGTCGAAGGATAAGTGGTCACTTGCATATGACACCGGAGGTTGGAGATGGGGCTTCATGACTAGTAACATGGCAGAGATGTTCAATAGCCTTCTAAGAGGTTGTCGTGGTCTGCCTGTGACTGCTATTGCCTCATTCACCTTCTACAAGTTGAATGCTTGGTTCGTTTCGAGGAAGAAGCATGCGAGGTCTCTATGGACAGCAGGCAAAGCTTGGCCACTTTTAGCATCTCAGGAACTAGCTTTCTCAAAGAAAAAGTCTAAACGACAGAAGGGTTCATGTTTCGATCCGATCAACCATGGATATGAGATTCTAGAGGGTGGTGGAACTAACATTGGTGGTGAAGACCGGGGTGCTCGAAAACATAAAGTAGTGATCAATGAGAACAAGTGTACGTGTGGAAAACCGATCATATACCATAGGCCTTGCTCCCACATGATTACAGCCTGTCGCCTTAGACGTGTTGACGCTGAGGTCCCTCCCCGTATGGCCGCGGAGTTCTCTTTGAGGAACCTAATGAGCACCTGGAATCCTCAGTTCGAGCCATTTCTTGACGAGAGTCAATGGCCTACTTATGATGGCCCCAAGTATGTGGCTAGATCTTGGTTTACTCTGGAAGAGTAGAGGACCTAGGCGGCGGAAAGCGGTTCAGGATGGACATGGACCAAGCCACGAAAGGTAGATCAACCACGAGTAAGGTTGGGACACATTTTGTAGAGGACACCCAAAAGAGTCCGTTGCTCTGGTTGCCATAAGACGGGCCACAATAAGAGAAAATGTCCTGAACTACTTAGACAACAGGTATCCACCAAGCTAGCTACTTGAATTGCTTTGTGTAATAGTGCATTGGTTTACTTTTGTTTTTTTATTGTTATGTTACTTCGTACCACATATACATGCTTTAACTTATACTAATGCTTTGGCATTCCTTATGTTGCAGGATGGATCGGTTCCCCCTTCTTGATCCAAGGTTCGATGAGCACCACCGGGCTCGGAGGATCGAGAACGGAGAGGTATATTCAATAATTCGTATGAAACAGTGCATTGTTCATCTTTTGCTCTATAGTCCATGCTCTTTATAAAGTGACATGAACTAATACTTTTTCATGCTTGTCTTTTTTTTGCAGGTTTTGAATGTGCTGAGGCCAATGACACATGAGGCCTCTACGACCATGGTCTACGACGAGAGGTACACGCCCCTCCTGAAGCTGGCGAACCTTGCTACCGTTGCTCGTGTTTGTCGTCGAGGCACGCCACCTTTCAACCCAGCGGCGCTGACGGCGTTGATAGATCGGTGGCGTCCAGAGACACACAACTTTCACCTACCGTGCGGGGAGATGACGGTCACTCTCGAGGACGTTGCCATGATCCTTGGAGTCAAAATCCGAGGATTCCCAGTGACAGGAGACACGGAGTCTGAAGGATGGCAGCAGCGGGTTGAGCACTTCTTGGGATGTCCCCTAGCGGCAGTTGAGGCTGGCAAGAAATGGCGCAGCAGTGGGGTGTCCCTGAGGTGGCTTCGTCAGCAGTTTCGGGAGTGCCCACCCAACGTAGACGCCCAGACCATGACATACTACTGTCGGGCCTACGTCCTGCACATGTTTGGTACGGTTCTCTTCCCTGACGGCACTAGAGACACGGCGTCCTAGGATGTACATCCCGTGCCTTTGGAACTGGGAGGATGCCGGCAATAGGAGTTGGGGCTCGGCTATACTTGCCTTCCTGTACCGTCAGCTTTGCGAGGCTTGCCGCCGTCCTAGAGGCGCGCACGCTACAATGTCAGGGTGCATCACACTGTTGCAGGTAATAAAGCAAAGTTGTACAAGTTTCCACTACAATTCAATGTTTTTTCTTAACAAAAGTGATTAACATGCAAGTTTCCACTCTTTTTTGCAGATTTGGATGTGGGAGAGGCTTCCTAGTTGGGAGACCGCATCAGCTTGATCCCCCACAACCTTGGTTTCCTCAAGGAGACACAGTTGTCGCCCCTACCAGTGGCACACCTCTACGAGCGAGCCCACGGAACTTACCACGTGTCACGCCACGCGTACATCAGCTTCACCAACGAGCTGGACACCCTTTTGCCACAGCATGTAAGTTTCCCACCCTTTTGGCCTAATCGAGGATATGTGCACAAATTGAGCGTCGACTAGTTGATGACGACGTTGTGTACAGGTTCAATGGCGCCCATATCGGCGGAGGCAAGTCACGGATCTCAACTTGAGCTCCTTGTGCATGGCAGACGAGGACGTCTGGACGATGAGGACCCCCCTTATTTGTTTCTATGCAGTGGAGTACCATCTCCCTCACCATGTAGCACGGCAGTTTGGTAGGCTGCAGCCTTCTCCGCCCGAGGATTTCTCCACCGGTTGGCAGCTCCACAAGTACGTAACATGCAATATTTTGTTCGTTTCACATGAATGAATCATTGAGTAGGCCTTCATATTGCCGCTATGGTGTAAAATTTGCAGGTTCAGCAGACAAAAAAATAAGAAGATCACCAACTGGCAGCTGGAGCACCAGCGCTACATTGATGAGTGGATGTTGATGGAGCAGAACAACATGGGCATCCACGCCAGTCCATCGTGACAAGGCATTCGATGATTACCTTGTTTGGCTTGGTCAACGAACAAGGCTTCAATTGAGGCCCGCTTGGACTGGAGCAAGACATTGCTGACATTGCGAGCGAGGATGAGGGCAACAACCCATATGACCAAGCTACCCGAGAAGGCAGGCAAGTTGAGATCGCCCCTACGTTAGCCAGAGCTATAAGTGATACAACTATTTCCATCTCTGAGGTCTTTACTGTGATGGAGACTTAAATTCTTGTTTTTGTTGCATAGAGCACGGAGATAATGAGGACAGTGGCCGAGCAAGGAAGGGCATTGATGATTCCTGTGGGCGATCCTGATGAGGCCTCCATGTTACGACAGCACATTCAGGTAGTCTCCTCTCATTCAGTTGATGTTACATCTTTATATAGTTTTGCGACCAACCCCACTTACTAATAGTGCTTTCAAAATGCAGCGTGCCATGCATCGCCTCTGAAAGGTAGCTGCACGCCTTGGATGTAGACGTGCCCCGGATGTGGCAGTCCCACAATAGCTTGGTGCTGGACCTTCTACTGCACATGTTGGAGGGACTTCATCTTCACATGGTGCACATGTTGGCAGGGACTTCTTCTTCACATGGTGCAGCAACTAGTGCAGAGGGTGGTCAAGGACATGGTCCTTATGATGATGAAGATGATGAAGGACAGGGAGAGTACTATGATCATGAGTATGATGAGATTGGCATGTCCCAGCTTGGAGATGCACCCCAAGGAACTCAAGGCCCCTCTAGGTTCTAGGACGTCCACAGAGGACGCTCAGACCAGTGGATAGGTACACTCTAGGTACCTATCCGTTTGGGAGGGGAAAGCGTTACGCTCGCCGTCCACTGTTAAGGTACAAGGAGCGAGCTAAAAGATCCAAAGACTTCATATGCTATATTTTGTGCATGGACTATGTATGCATTGGACCTTATGTAATGCACTATGTATGGACCTTGTACTATGTTAGGACTATGTTGGATGATTGATGAAGCATATGTATGGACTATGTTGGATGTTGAATGTGTTGGACTATGTTGGATGTTGAATGTGTTGGACCTTATGTATGTATGGATGTTGAATGAATGTGTATGTCGGTGTGGTCATTTGTTATGTGAAATTCTGTATGCTCATGTATTCTGTGTATTATGTGTTATGTGTATGCTCAGTTAATTGTTTTTTGGTGAACCCAGGAGCTCGGCGTCAATTGAACACACGCCGAGGGTGGGCACCTCGGCGTTTAGTCAATTGACGCTGACCCCTGGTGCATACTGGAATCCTTTGCCTCGAAGTGATGAGGTGCCCAAGCTCGGCGTTCCGTAAATTGACGTCGAGCCATTAATCTCGACGTGAAAATATTAAACGCCGAGGTAGGCGTGTGGGCTTGACCCGACGACGCTCGTGGCCCAAACGTCAGCGTGGCTCGACTCGGCGCCTAGCTGTCCGATCTCGGCGTGGGCCGACTCAGCGCCAAGGTTCGGCCCAAACCTGGCGTGGGCCTGTGGTGATCCAAACCCTAGGGTTGGCGTGGGCCGACTCGACGCCGAGCCTCAGCCCAACACTTCACGTAAACGGCCGAGCCAAACCCTAGGGTTGGCGTGGGCCGAATCAACGCCTTGGTCATCTACCTCGGCGTCGTCCGACTTGACGCCGAGCCTATAAATCATAAAAAGAAAGAATAAAGTATTAAAGACAGAGGTCCTTCTAAACCTTTGGTATAGGTTGAAATCCTATTTGCATGATTCAAATGAAAAATCTTTCTCAACGATTCCTCTTCTACTAACACGAGTTATACTAATAAGAGTAGACATGCTATATTTATGTTTGTATGTTTGTTCCTACAGGAAAAACCGAAGGTTGGTTCGATTTCAATCCCCTATTTTTAGAGAGAGTCAAATCTTTTTTTCAGTTTGGGAATCAACCATAGTACATGAAACTTAGAGATAGGTAAACTGCAATTTATGAAATAGCGAATGCACAACGATTACACTCACATCAAAACTAACAATGGCATGTCGCAAACTAAACCTAGCATGCCTTAGGGGATTGAAAGAAACAAGTGATACAGACGTTGCAAAGGTACTACGATTACACACTCACATGAAAACTAACAATGGCATGTTGCAAACTAAACCTAGCATGCCTTAGGAGATTGAAAAGAACAACTCATACAAGCATTCCACATTCGGATTGACTAACAAAGGTTGGTCCTAATAATGCTCCCACATATTGAACTGAGTTGCGCCTTCCCCATAGTATCCTCCAGTTGACGGCGGCGGTGGCGGTGGCGGTGGAGAAGGAGGCCCAGTCCTTCTTATGGTACGGGCACTCGCAGTACGGATTATTGCATAGTGCCTCCTCTGCATCATTGCTGTTGTCGTCGTCCGACTTGTCCCTGTTACCACTTCCAGGGCCATACTCTAGGTCAAAGATGCGTCCCTGTAGATATGTGATGTACTGTTGATGGGGATAGATAGGAGGAGGGTCGACCCATCTAGTGAAGCCACAGTTATCTGGACAGCTTGAATCCTGAAAACCCATCTACCAATAAGTACTACTACAAACCAAATGCAAATCTAAAAAAGGAGAGAGTTCAAAGGAAATACAAATCCTCGCGGGCATCTGAAGAAACGACGGCCTCCACCGTCACAGTCGTTGTACATCTGCACAACGCAATCCAAACCGTGGCGGCATTTTGGCCAATCTTCAATGCGCTTGTCGTATGATCTAAGAGGTCTCTCACGGGTGAAGTCACTCTTCCTCTCCAAAGGAAATTCCTCTATTGGTTCTTCAAAAGAATCAGGACCCAGAGAACCCTCCCACACAATCGGAGGTCCCTTCCTCACCCCCTTTCCTCTCCCTCCGCCGAAACCCTTTCCACTCGAGGAACCTCCGCTCGACATTTGCTAAAACTAAACCAGAAAACAAGTTGTGTGGATGTGGAGCAAGACATGGAGCACTATATATAGAGATGAAGGCAGGTTCACCATGAATGCTACTTGACAAAAAACTTGTGTGCGTACTCATTTATTGAATCTGCAAAGGCTAGATGCTTCATCTGAAAAGCCTACAACCATGACTGGTCATTTCATCTGAAAAGGCTACACCTGTGTTTTGTCACTTCATCTAAATGCAGTACATCACTCTGATATTAATTCATTGCGTATACGGATACAACTAGTAAACGAATCTAGGCTTTTCAGTGAGTTTTCAAATAGACTTTTCATTGACTGCAATAGTACTTGTAGCCCTTTCAGTGACTGCAACAGCACAAGTAGCCTTTTCAGTGATACAAACAGTAGCACTACAGTCCTAGGATAGTTAACGAAGTACAGGGCATAAGACCATCTGAAATAAAAGCATAGTGCATTACAACATAATAAAAAAAGTCCAGGGAATAAGTTCATCTGAAATAAAAGCAGAGTGCATTACAACATAGTAAAAAAAGTTCAGGGCTACACGACATCGCTCATGAATAAACCAAATACCTACTGAGTGCAACGAGGCCACTTTCCCTTCCTCTGGGCATCGGGATTCTCCTCCATCGCTGCCTTCGCTCGGCGCACACGCTCAAGCTTCTTCTCCCTCTCCGCCCTGTACGCAGCAACACGCCTCCTTTCCTCCTCTTCCTTATGCTCCTTTTCTATAGCCTCCTGTCTGCGTCTCTGCTCAAACCTCTCCTTAACCTCCGCATCCCACTCCTTCAGGCCTTCTAGATGCTGCTTGTCCGACTCCTTGATCTCAGTGTCAATCCACTGCTCAAAGTCACACAGTGGTGGAACGGTCTGCAAGAAAAACAAATTATTACAAAACAAATAAATAAGCAATACTTAATATCACAAGAAAATTAATTAACACACAATAAAAATTCCTCACAATCGATGCACGGCGCTGTTGCTTTGTAGGTTCCCATGCATAATTGGGACACATTCCAGTACCTCTGTCTATATGTTTCCTCATCTTCAGAGATGTCTACCTTGCAAGGATCACCACAAAAGCACATTGGCTCGAGGAACACCTTCAGGGAGAGGCTTTAGGTCGTAGGGATTTGCCCTCTGGCGACCATAGCTACAATTGAAAGAATTTAGTCATATTAACGGAGAACCAAACCTAAACCTAGGGTTTTCTATTTGTTGCACAAATAATGAATAAACATTGGGATTACCTTGGAATACGAGCTTTACCACGCCTTGGCATCCTAACATTACGTAGAAAAAAAATCAATCCAAAGTACCTTGCAACGAATGTAAAGCTACTAACACTAAATCACCATACCTCCCAAATAAGCTTTTCATTACAAACCCTAAGCAAATTTGAATCCCAACAAACACAAAATTTAACTCAATGATTATAAACCAGAACATATACAACAACAACAACAACAATCATACATTTGGGTCATTCAATCATTTGAACCACCATACATTGCACGAATGACATGAACATGAACCAAACCTATAATGCCAAGTTAAAAAACAACCGAATCTAAATGGATGAAATGAAAGAGGAGAAAGAGGAGTACCTTGACAAAATGTTCTAGTCATAAAAAATTGAAATGTAATGACCAACAAATAACTAAAATACATACTAACCCTAATGACCAACAAATAACTAACCCTAATGACACCTACAATAAACAAAGAACCCTAATGACCAAAATAACTAGAAACCAAACTAACCTAACATGTTCAGCACATAAAACAGTTAAACAACAATGCACTCAATCAATCCTAAGCCATACATTTTGCAAATGCAAATACACATATACCAAAACACCATACACCCATGATTCCACATGATTAGAGACAATGCAAGCACATCTACGCGGATAGATTGGAGGAGGGGAGGGACCATTACCTCGAGGAAGCTTCGGGAGACGAGATCCGGGCACCTAGGGTCGCATTTGGGGGTTAGAGTTTCGTGGGGGCCGTGGGGGGATTTGGGAGACAGAGAGCCGGCGGTTTCAGAATGGAGGGAGGAAGAAGAAGGGGGCCGCGGCACAGCTTCAAGAGACCAGACATCGGCGTTGAGTCGGGCCGCGCCGAGTCTGGTGGCTCGGCGTTAAGTGACCCCGCGCCGAGCTATTGGGCCACGAAGCGTTGTTGGGCCGCCTGGGCCGCGCGCCGGATGGTGCCTATATCTCGGCGCGTAGTCCCACTGCGCCGAGGTTCGGCCTGTGGCGTTGGCTAACACGACGGCGACGTGTCGGACCCCATGCGCCACCGTGTCGCCGTCGACCGGGGCCGTCCGTAACGTGGCAAGACCTCGGCGTCGTGTCAGTCGACGCCGACCCTCATACCTCGGCGTCATGTTCTAAGACGTCTAAAAATAGTCTATTTTCAGCAAACGTTTTGGTATAGGTCTTTTATAAAAAATATTTTCAAAAGAGACCAAAATACAAAAATTTCACGACGGGCTAGCCTGGGTTGCTGCGGTTCGGCAACGCAACGTTAAGTCGTGCCCTGCTCCTAGTCAACGAAGATTATGGTCTTTGTTTTACGATTCTGTTATAAACTTTGCTGTCTGTTTACTTTTGGATAAAAGATCGAGTATAAAGTCATTATTGTTCACTGAAGTCTTGTTCACTGAAGTATCATCCTAATAAACTTCATTGAACTTCTCTAAAGGGGTAATTAGTCATACTGTTATCTTCTTCATCTCCTTTATTCCCATTAGTATCGTAATTCTTATCTATTTTTAGCTTTCTATTATACCAGCAGTGAACGTGCGGAAATCATTTCATAAACAATCTTGTTTTCTCAGTCGCTCGTCTGTAGTAGGCGTGCCTCGTTTGTAAGGGTAGCTTTTGTAGTTTCTCTTGTTGTTCCCCTCTTCTACCTGATATACTCTTTAAGGCTGTATTTCCATTACAATCAATGGAAATGGAGAGATCCTCGGTTGTAAAAAAAAACATAAACAATCGGTAAGTTAATGCAATTTTCTAAATCATTTTTTATATATCCTATAAAAAAATTATCGAAAAACTATTAAACAAATTCTCTTCCTTCCTGACTCTCGGGTCGTCCCGTCCGTGGGGCGACAGGGGCGGCGCCCCCACCTGCACCGTTGCCTGTCCTCCCCCTCCCTTCCATCTCCTCCCTTGCCGCTGCTCGAGCTCGTCGGCGAGTGCCCGTGCGGCGGCGGGCCCTACACCTTCTTCCCCCTAGCTCTCTTCCCTCTCTCTCTCTCGTTCTTGGCCTGGCCGGAGATGGTGTGGCCGCATAGGCTAGGGTCCGATCCGCGTGGGGAATGGCTAGATCCATGCTCCTCCTTCACGGATCTGCGCACTCTTTCGTCCCCTGGTGTAGGTCGAAGGCTGGCGCAGGTGCCGCCTGCGGCTTGCAGTGGTTGAGGCGGCGGGGTCGGCTTGGGGATGGGGGCGACGCCCACGGTGGTGGGCCACTCGCACCCGGAGGCGGCTGTCGGTGGTTGGCAGCGTCGGGTGCGGGTGCCAGGGCCGGCCACCGCCGCTCCGTCTACCGGCTCGTGGTTCATTGTCGTCCTCCGCAGCGGGTGGCGGAAATTTTGGTAGCGCGGAGTGAGGAGGGTTTGGGGGAAGGAAGGGGAAGAGTGCATAGGGAGGGAGGAGCAGGCGCCAGGCGGGAAGGGACGGAGATGGACAGGTTGTGGATTTTTTTTTTCTTTCCCCTGGGAGTGAAGCCAAGTGTGAACAGGAGAGGTCTTGATTGCGTGGCTTTTTATCCTTGGCTTGTGCACGTGGACCCAGCCCCAGGTCCAGGATAGTGGAAGCGGAACCGCGACACGACGAGGTACGCCACGCGCGACTCGAGCGCAACCAACAACTGGCGGCGGTCTGGCGGCGCGGCCGTCCAAGCTATCTGTGGAAGTGTGAATACGGAAGAGGCACACTCAATTGAAAAAGAAAAAGAAAAAGAAAAAGAAAAGAAAACTGCGGGATCGCGGGCGGCCGGTGGCCGGCACATGGGAACGCAAGCGTACCGCATCCATTGCTGTTTGTTCTGTCTTTCCCCCCACCCCCGCGTTAATTCGTGCTAGTGCACTCAAAATCAAAAGGGGAAAAATCACTCTTCTAGCTTGAGTGATCAGTTTAGGGTCCAACAAATAACGACGACTCCTCTAAGTACATCCGTGTGCCAAGGATCTACCAGTAAAGTTCTAAATGGAGTAAACGGCATGGATTTGGCCTAAAGTAATCAAGAATTGGACGGTAGCTGCTCATGTTTAGTTTAGGGCCAACTTGACGATTTGACTGAACTGTGTCAGGTAGCCTGGCAGTTGGATGGACGGACCAATGAAGCGGCCGCCGTGCGGGGTGCACGCACAGAAAAACGGGGAAAAAAATTATGCGACCGTGCCGCATAGGACTTTTCCTGCGGCATGCTACATCTGGATGTATGGCATGCTGGCTGCACCAGATGTTGGTTAGTTGTCACCAGCCATGATTAGAAACTAGTAATAGGCCGCGCGCCATCGCACGTGTAAATGGGCACAGGAAACGAAGAATATACAGATTACAATATAAGTAAATAATGTAGGTAATCTCAGTGTTACTTGAATACAAAGGGACGTGCTTACATATATGGTACGAAACAAACAGACAGTGTAGAGCATTCGTATTTACATATGTTTACAACATAATCTACGGAGAGACAGTAGTGTCTAAAAGGTTTTAAACAGGCTGATATGTTTTCTTCGAGATTGGTCAAGTAGCCGTTGCTGCCAGAAACAAGGGTGTTTATCATCAGCACTGAGCCATCTTCCAAGAGTGTTCTGTTTGTAGAATAAAGAACTAAGCACCTACAGGGCTGCTCGTCCAGAAAATACCTAAGGTTGAACCCCAGGGCGGCCTATGGGCGCCGTCGGGTCGTCGTCGGCGACCCGGACCCCGACGAAGATGAGGCTGGCGCCGGCAAGCACCCCGGCGAAGCTGAGAAGCAAGGCGAAGCCGCCGGTGGAGCTGACGCCCACGCTGACAGCGATCACTGTGACGGCGAGGCCGGTGGCCGTCAACCCGCTGCCCGGAGCAGCCATCGGCGGTGTTGCAGAGTAGTCACTGAGCACCTGCACCTGAACAAGGCAAGCAACAGGGAAAAGAAAAAGAAAAAGAAAAAGAGTTAACAAGAATCAGGGAGCGAGGATGAGGCGGGTAGGTAAGCAAAGAGTTTGCTCAGAGAGCCGGGATTCGCAAGGGCGTTCCCAGCGGCGGTCCGCATGGATCACCGTTAGTTACCCAAGTTGGTGGTGGCCGTGAGGTCGCGTGGCACGAAGCCGACGCCGCCGGTGTCGTTGCTCCTGTATCCTTGTGTTGGGCCACGAATCATGATGTCGTTTTATAGGACGCCAACAGTTATGATCCAATGCGAGGCACTTGTTTAAGTTGTTGGGGACAATTGTTTACGTTGTTGTTTTGGGGAATTGCTTGGGAGTTTCCTTCTGCAGTTACGGCCGCTTTTTTTCCCTACATGTACCGGTTTCATTTTTCCTTGGCCCGGTTTTGAGGTCCGGAATGGGGACGTGTTCTTGTGCCGGTTGCCAACATGAAGCTTCAACGAAGCTTCTTAGCGTCCCCAACTTGGCCAGCCCGCCGCGATTGCTAGGAATTGGGAACTCCTCATCACTGAGTCCCCGACGTCGATTTCTGCAATTTCTTTCCTCACATTGTAAACAAGCAAGAATTAACACGGGCTCTGTTCATTTCATCGCCGCGCATTGCGCATTCGTGGTGTACTACTACACGATCGATCGTGTATATCCGCTTGGAGCTCTCTTTCCGCTTTTTGAGCATTCTTTTTTTTCTAAAGAACTTTTTTTTGCCAACAAAAGAGATACGTACAGCTTCTAAAGCTAACTGGCTTCTTTTGGACCAAGAGACACGAGTTGGGTCAGGCGTCGGGAGGCAGGCGCGAGGGGAGGACGTGGTAGAGCAGCAGCGCCTGGAGCGACTTGAGGTTGCGCGGCTCCAGCAGGAAGCGCTTGAACTCCGGGTCGAGGTCCCGCTCCAGCGCCTCGTTCCGCGGCGCGAACATGGTGACGTTGTGCTTCCCGACGGCGTCCTCCAGCGTGTGCAGGAGCAGCGCCTTCTCCCCCAGCTCCGCCAGCTCCGTGTAGTGCGAGTCCAGCAGCGCCACCAGCACGGAGTTGGAGTTGACCCCGAACGCGAACAGCAGGGCTGCCAGGACGCCTCCCACGCCGGACTCCGCCGCCACGTCTTCCGTAGGCATACGTGCCTGACAGTGCGCCTCGCACGCGGCAGTCGTAGAAAATGGCATGGATGCGGAAGAGATGAATATGTAATGGCAAATCTCCGAATAGGTTAATTATAATAGCGTTTATCAAAACTTGGAGAATTGTAATGGCCTATATCAAAATAACCTTTTTATTTATAGGGGACCCCCAACGGTCTTGAACTGGACCAAGTACGGTGCGCCGCTCCAGAATTAGTTAGGGTGGCTACGCCGTTGGCGACGTGGCCATCATGGGAGCCCCGACGCGGCGGCCACGGTCAACGTGGAATAGTGGAATACATGAATCGAGACCGGCATGTGAGTTCGCTTCAGGTTAGACTTTGGCGTGTGCGGCACGCGCCGGCGTAGCACTGGTACGCATGTACGGGCTGCCCAGTCAGATGGATGGATGGTCCGTGGTCGGTCCACAAAGTTATTTTTAGAAAAAAGAATTTTTATTCAACTATTCCAGCCTCTGCATAAATTATGCACTTAGACTGTCTCCAACGGTAAGAACGCAAACACGAGACCTATTTCATGATTTGAGTCATGTACAGGGAAAGGGTCACGCCCCCAAAAACTTCCTTCTCCAACAGCGAAGACTCCCGTCCGGTGCCGCTTGCTCCTCCGTCTTCGTCTTCCCCGCGGCCGGCCACCGAGCTGCGAGATCCGGCGCGAAGAACAGCGATGCCTCCACTGAAGAACAACGATGCTGCAAAGAACGAACATAAAAGACAACGCACGAACCGAAGAACAAATAGAGAACGGCGGACACAAAATCAACCAAAAATAGGTCAAATCACAATGATTCGTTCCCAAACTTTGCACCGGCCATCACAAGGAAGTTGTCGAGCTACTCCTAGAAGATCATGGCTCAAACCAACCTCAATCTCTGAGAAAAACTGATCATGGCCAAGAACACGAAAAAGTCCCCAAAAAGAAAATTCAAAATTCAAGCTGAATTCGTGAGGGATTTGGAGGGGGATCATATCAAAGATGTTCCCCAAGGTCCTAGCAACATTTTCCCTCAACCAATTCCACGAGATTGGGGCTCAAACACGAAGAACAAAAAATCCCCCAAAAAGGGCTCCGAAAATAGAAAAAAGAAAAACACACAGGAATCAAAGATTTAGCACGAAATTAGACAACAAGCACAGCTAAATCACGAAGGCATCATCTTTAAAAGATGAGGACTAGCCTCCTCCCTTCACCCACCCACTAAAATGAAGAAATCAAGAGAAAAGAGCCCGAAGGTGAGCGACGGGAGCCAGAGCGCTCCCAGATCCGGCGAGGCAGCCAAGCCGGCGGCTCCGGAGGTGCTCCCACGACGCCGCCCGACTCTCTCTCCCCGCCTTGCCGTCGTCGTCGGGCCCCCCTCGCCGGTGAGCTCCCTACCCTGCGCGGTCACGCCGGACTCCCGCTCCCGCCTTACCTCCTTCACGCCGTCGCGCCGCAGAGATATGGGCTGAGGAGAGAGAAGGACGTTTTTTTGCGTTTCCTTTGGGCTAGTAGCCAAAATGCGTCGTGTGGATGGGTCACCCGTTGGAGCCGGTATTTAATAGGCAAAGCACTGTGTGAGACTCATTTTTGGGTTTAGGTAGCTTCGTTGGAGTCAGTCTTAACCATCCCTTGTTACAAGTCTGTGGCAGAACCGCCTAATTTAATGCCTCACAGGAGTGCTTGTATTCCATTAGACACTAAGCACTCGAGGGCGAACACTAAATTACTCGATTCCGTCGGGCACACCCCAGGGAAGAACCCAAAACTCCACATTTTTGCCATCAGGATCACAAATGAGAGAATAAAGCTTACATCATTCGTAACCATTTCTTACATCACTTTTAATACAACATCAGAGTATAATATTTATTAATATAACAGCGGAATGAAATCATGTTATCAGAGTTATAAACAATTTCATTGAACAGCGAAATAGAAACATGTGAACAGAGTTACAGCGGAAATAAACCTCTATTAATGACATGATGAAGTATTGATATATAGACTACGACAACAGATTATGAAACTTTCGTTTATAAAAGTATTTGGTGAGAGTTATAAATAAAAACTACGATTGCAGCGTAAAGGAAATCCTCTCTGAGCCCACCAGGAGGAATCCACACACAAGAGTCAGCTTTAGCATCCACCTGTCACCTGCAATAGGGGGAATAAAACCCTGAGTACTCAATTGTACTCAGCAAGACCTACCCGATAGGAGAAAAGAAAAGACTCCAAGGATATGCAAGGCTATCTGGTTTGTGGGTTGCATTTGCAGAAAGCATTACTAAACGTGCGTCCTTATATTTGATTTTTATTAATAGCCGCATTGGTTCATTAACTAACCATTCTATGTAAGCACCTGTGCTACTTTCAAGCAGGTGGTAAGCAATTAGATTTCCTTTGTCCATCTTCCATCCTTCATCTTTCAGCTCTTACTACGATGTTAAACCGTAGACAAGCCGTACCGGATAGCCCGGTGATTCGTGAATCAATGCCCCCAGCTGGGTACCCCAAAAACACATGCCCCGCTTGTACCCCAGGCACAAGCAAGACCAACCCATCACTCTCCTGTCCCGGGTGTCCAGGTCCCCATCCAAACTGGGACTCCAAGCCCCTGCCCCTGAGTCCCGGACTCAGCGCGGTGCAAGGACCTCCTCCACCAAAAACAAACCTTGACAGTCGGTCCGGAAAGAGCCGGATCCGCGACAAGAGAGCAACAAGTCTTCCAAGCGCCCATATACAAGTATGTGCTCGGGATAAAAAGTCTGTGACCTACCTAGAGTCATATGCAACGACCGGTCCTTAACCGACCAGACAGGGAAACACAGTGTAACCAAGCTATGACCCGCCTCCGCGGCGACACAACTTCTTACACCCACCAATACCCAAACCACATCCCTGCCCGGTCATCATTTTCCTTTCCACCATTTTATATATTCCAGGTGATAATCATATAGTAACATATTTCCTATATCTCGCGAGTGACAGGTAATCACTCGACTTCTACCGGAGTCCTGTAGCATAGTAATCTACATGATCCTGTCATACTAGTAAGACTCATAGGATGAAGATATATATATATGCAGGTGGGTTTCATTCAACTCCTTAAAACTTAAAGCACAACTATAATTTAAACTGCAGAAAGTAGGGGTTATGCACCGGGGCTTGCCTGGGAAAAAAATATAATCAGAAGTTAGCTTTCCATCGTGGCGACATGATCTCCAAAAGCACCATTCCTTCAGCAACTCCCGACGACTCCGTGATCCACCGACGTACCTATATGCTATGCATGCGATAAAATGCAAAGATGGAATTAATCAACTAAAATCGTGACTCGTATAAATACGCTTTACGCCGCTCAAGTTAACGAGCTAGATCTAACGACGACCGTACTTAGGCTACATACCCATGTTATCAAATAAGACGTTATTTCCCAACACTGTTTTTAGTTATATAAACCAAGGTGTTTCTTTATTCGCAATAGGACATTATTATTTAGCTAGCAACTAATTATTCTAGAGCTACAAATTATGGTGAGCAGCTAATATTGCTAGGAACCTACTGTAAAGATTTCAGATCCAATATTATTACCAATTTACCATAACACTTCCTACAAGTTTATATTTTTATAATATTAGGCATTCTAAATCAATTAGAGCAAGCCTAGAACCATCTTAAAACTAGGTGAACAATTTATACCAACAAGTAGATACTGATTTTTATAAACCTAATAAAATTAGTTTCATAATTTTTGGATCACTACACAGATTTATTTTGATTTTTCAATTTTGCCTTATAAGCGAATTTAGAAATTGCTTAAGAAAAGAAATAAAGAGTCCAGCAATACCAGTAGGCCCGAGGCCCAGGCGGCAGCTCAGACGCACAGCAGCGGGTGGCCCACAGGCGCGCGCGACAGGTCGGCCCAGCGTAGCGCGGCGTGGCCCAGCCAGAGCATGCGGCGGGCGCGGCCCACAGAGCGGTCGCCGGCAAGCCGGCCCAGCGAGGCGCGCGCGGCCCAACAGACCGGCCCAAGCGCGGCCTGCCCCAAACCAGTCAGGCGACTTTCGCAAAAATGTCCCTGCGTTTCTCGAAACTAACCCGCAGGACACAAGCACTATTTACTCGTGTCACGTATTTTGCACCGGGGACCCTGCACAAAGTTTTGCCTTGGATTATTACCCTTCTTCTTCTTTCGATTCAGAGCAGAGGCAGAGGGGCGACCGGCTCCGACCGAATCCCGTCAGTGGCCCGACGACAAGGCGGCACAGGACAACACCGGGCCCAGCCACGACGTCTGGCACTTGCAGGCGAACACGGCAGGCGGCAGCGACGCACACAGAGGCGGAGCAGCAACGTGGACCCGAGCATGGACGGCGCTCCAGGCGCAGCATGGAGCTCGCGCACGGAAGAGGCACGCAGACACGACCGTGCACGGCCTAACCGCGGCACGGACCATAGAGAAGCACGGCACGGTGGCCTGGCAGGCAGAGCTGCGCGAGGCAAGCAGAGGAGGGCGGCGCTACGGTCGTGACGGCGCGGGTCCCGGCGGGGCAGCAGGTACCGCAGTGGCTCGGCGCGTGGCACGGAACTCGCGTGCATGGGAGAGGGCAGGCACTGGCGGGCAGCCATGGCGGGACGCTGCGGCATGGCTGAGCGCGGGCGGCCGAGGAGCGGGGAGGAGCTTCGCGGCTCGGCACGGGCAGCGAGGACAGGACCCCGTTCGGCAAGGGCGCACAGGGCTCGGCGCGGGACGGCGCGGCGAGGACGATGCAGAGTCGCGTGCGGAGGTCGATGAGGCACCCGGGTGCAGCGGCACTCGCGCGCGGTCACGCGGGTAGGGGCGCGGACGCCGGCGAGGCGCTGCGGCTGCGGTCGCCGCCTAGACAGGTGCTCGGCTCGGAAAAGCAACGAAGACGGAGGGGGAAGGAGAGGGGTGACGTTGCGGGCACACGAGCACGGAAGCCGGGGCACCGAACGCTGGGAAGGCAAAGGAGAGGACGCCGGTGCCGACAGCTTGCGTGCGCGGTGGAGTTGCGCATGGGCTTGGCGCGAGTAGTGCGGCCAGCAGCGCGAAGGGAGGAGCTAGGAGAGCGGCGAAGCTGCGCGCAGGACGGGGCTTGCTCGCGGGGAGGGCTGGTACCGGCGATGCGAGGCGAGGTGCTGCAGGAATGGTGCCGGCGCGCGGTAAGCAGCATCGAGAGGAGTTGGGATGCCCGGGGCAAAGAAAGAAAGAAAGAGAGAGAAACACGCTGCCGACACGAAGTGACCCGATTTGACTTTGCCCTGGCGCGACGTGGCCTGAAACGGACAGCAGGACAGCGGCAGAGCGTGACCCAATAATCCGCTAGCCTTACTATTCTATGCAGCCAGTATTTTATATAGCGCAGACTAGTACAACTTTGCACCAGAGACTGAGTACAAGAAGCTAGCTAGAGTAGGCAATACAATAAAAATAGGTCCCGGCGATTGTGCACATGCTGGACGTAGCTAGTTGGAGGCTTGGAGCTCAGCTAGGCAGATGCAGAGAATACAACTGTTCTAGTAAAGACAGACATGGACAACACTGAGGCAGGCAAGGTCAGAGACAAGACAGGGACGTGAGAACTCATGAATCGGAGTTTTATTTCGCCGGCCACGGAGACAGCAGAGGCAGCACGACGTGGTTGCATGTGTGCATGCACTTGCTTTATGTAACTTACATATACCTATATCTCTATATACCTACATACATATATATATATATATATATATATATATATATATATATAGGGAGAGGCTATTCAGCAGCCGGCTACAAAATAAGTTATTCTGTAGCCACCTCTATTTACCATAATTTTATATACTAATTTACCATAATATCAATACATATTTACGATAGTTGGGTTACTATAACACATGGGAATATTTACCATAACGTTATCGTAACTCAAAGTGGCTACAGAATAAGTTATTCTGCAGCCAGCTACAGGATAGTAGTTCTATATATAACGTTATTTTACTATGTTATTTTACGAGATTATAGTAACTCCTTACTAAGTGGTTTAATATAACGTTATGGTAAATATCCCCATGTGTTATAGTAACCCAACTATCGTAAATATGTATTTATATTATGGTAAATTAGTATATAAAATTATAGTAAATGGAGGTGGCTACAGAATAACTTATTTTGTAGCCAGCTACTGAATAGCCTCTCCCTATATATATATATATATATATATATATATATATATATATATATATATATATATATAACGGTTTACTAATTTACACAAATTGTAACGTCTAGGCGCAGGAAAAATTCTTAGCAAAGCTCGAATTTAAATTTGAATCAAACGCTATATATATGTATATCGTTCTATTTATTAATGGATTTTATTTGATTTATACAAGTTGCTTTTCATACTTAATTTAACAGAACAACCTTTCGCTAGCATCGTCGTCGACAAATCCTAAATATCTTTACGTACTGAGTATTTTAACGTGGCCGTTTATTTGAGTCCGCAAAATTAAGTCGCACAGGATTCACTCATCACGTCAAGTACGCTTTAAATCAAAAATTCGAGAAACTCGTTTCAAAAATTTTACTTAGGCCTAAATCGTGGTGCTAAACGAGTTCGTAACACTAGGGGTGTTACAACCAACCCCCCTTAAAAAGAATCTCGTCCCGAGATTCGAAGCAAGAACCAGAAGGGGAAAACACGATTACATTTCATAGATCAGAGATTACACGACTTCGAATACTACACCACACGGGGATCTAGGGATACATGATTAAGAGCAACTTGGTACAACCGAGACTTAATCCAGAAATCGAGATAGACGAGGATAATGGAGAAACAACAAGATAATGATTATCCAAAACATGGCGTAGCACCAACAGATCCAGAAACAATCGACGGAGAAGTAAAACATCGTGCACCCTAAGATTGACTACCCAAAAAGGGATATTGAACTTCTTCGACGAATCGGATCCTTCCTCCTTCTCAGATCACACTATCACCTCAGACTGCCGAACCTAGCTTCACAACGATAACTAAATTTCATAGCTCTGCTGGGAATGCGAGAGGAATGGGGGTGAAGAAGAAGAGCAAGGACCAAGGGTATTTATAGAGGCGAACGGAGAGGGAAAAGCAACACCGACGGCAGATGCAGCGGGGATGGGATGCACATATGGTTCATGCTATGGAGATAAGATCGAAAACATGGTGTGCTTCCCGCGCGAGCGGTGGAGGGGGAAATAAAGAAGAGTAGAGGGGGTCCGCTCGATGATGCAGGCGTGCGGACGACCATGTTCACAAAAGAAGAAAAGGGGGAGGGGAAGGGGGGTCCGGTACGGGGAACGACGGTGCGGGGCAGAGAGCCGACTGGACGCCAGGAAAGGAAAAGTGCACAATGCACAAGGACGACGAGCACAGCACGATGTCGCGGTCACGCAAAAACGGGACGATAATGGACCCGACATCGACGGTGTTCACAGGGCACGCAGCAAAATAACCCGGCATGCGTAGCACGGTCAACTAAGCACAGGGCTTGGGACAAAACGTCCACTCTGACTTTTGCAACTACTCCCGACTATCCACTGCTGACCTTCCTTGACCACATCCGTCTTTTCTGTAAACCCAGATCATGTCATACTTCCTTTCTCCAAACCATCTCCTTTTTACCTTGAAAGACTCTTTTGCATCCCCATTATGGATTTCCCATTTGAACACTCGAACATTTTCAAGGAGAAAACTTTAAAACAAAACAGTACAACGGTGTAACTTGGTAACGGTACTTGGTCAACAACCTCGATACCAGCGCGTGCCGAGCAGCATCACCAGGTGACAGCTGTTCCACAGGGAGCCCTCGGTTTCGTCGCGGCACCATAAGCTTTTAACCAGGCACTATTACCAACTTACACGCCATGAAGGCGGTGGGGTCATAGACCACAGAGTAAGGGGGTATCGCAAGGGAAAAATTCAAACAACAAAGGTTCCCTTTGCAACAAGGGACAAGGAATTCAAATCCAACGGCGGATTTGTTTTAAAGAGATTCAAGTGTTCTGTTGGGACACCACAATTAGTTGATACAATGTCCAATAACATCCAATCACGGCTGATCTGCTTGGCATCTAAATGGCAACTTCTCTTATAACCACTTGATATCACCCATGAAACTCTTAAGCACACCTAACGAAGGTAGATGAACGCAATAAACACAGTGAATAAATAAAATTCATGTTCCAACGGGCTTATATGGGTACAACGTACAGGCATTCAGGCTCACATTCACGACGTAGCATTCACCTACGGTCGGACGATCTCAACAACTACGGACGACAACAACGGCAAGAGTACCATACGGGGGGGACAACGACAATAAACACTATTACTATGGGTACAGCATCCCAAGGTAACTAATCTACATCTTCGTGGGGCAACGACTGAGCGAGAGGAAGCAAGGGTTCTTCTTCTGACACTTCCGAGGGTGGAGGTGCGGGTGGTGCTATAACACCAGTTCTTCTTATCTCTGGCAGGTGGATAGGGATCCCTTCCAAGATCGGGGCATCCTGCCTTCCAGCGGCCAACGTCCTCCGTTCGGCCCTGGTGACAAGATAGGCCACCCGCAACTGATGAACATGCCGATCTTTGGCTCCCTTTAGAGCTTCCTCCATGGCAGCCTCTCGGCTCTCAGCAGCTGCAGCACTGGCATGCGCTTCGGCGAGCTGCACCTAGAGCATCTGGTTGAAAATCTCGGCTTCCTCGGCGCGCCGAAGGCACGCCCTCAGCTCCAAGGCTTGACGGTCGTACTGCTCATCCAGAGCGAGCAGGTACGTGGTCAAGTGCACCATGGTGGGACTGTCCTCTTGCACATCTTGTCCTTGCATAGCCTCCATGCGGGCCCTCCATGCCCGCCGATTCTTGTCCAAAGGAGGAAAGAACCGCATGGGGGTACGGGCAATGGGTTCTTCATAGATCTGGTAGAGGTACCGCAATGCTTTACGGGCCATAACCTGGTAGGTGTCGACGAAGCGAAACTCGGTTGCGGTCACACTCCAGGCTTCAGTGAGGTCGGGGAACTCTTCACTCTTCCCGATGTAGACGGTAACCTCACATCGCTCGGTGCCATGCTCCTCATACTCCCGGCCCTCATACTCGGGGCGATCATTGACTCCGAGCTTTTGTAGAGTGGCCTGCAGGATTCTAGGAAAACCCTCAACATTCATGCAGTAGGTACTAACCCAGGCTCCTGCCATCTTTGGCGGTGGTTGCAAGGAAGGCTGAGCGAAAAGTTGGCTCAAAGGAAAAGCTAAGCGAGCTAAAGTGCACCGAGTGGTGGTACCAATGGCTAAGTCAGGCTCTACTTATAAAGGCGGAGCGTTCAGTGGTCCTAGCGCGGTTCACTGGGGTTCCCGCGCGAGATCACTACTGCAGATCGACCAAATTCCATGAGTTCGAGGTGAGCGACGTGCGATGCCATTACTAACTAGTACGACTGCAGGGCAAGGGTCCGACAAGAGCGTAGAAAGGGGTATGGGAAGACGTGGGTCACGACCGGCGTGAACCACGGGCGAATGCGAAACATGAAGCCACAGTGTAGACTTAACTCTAGAACAGGAACGAGTTAGTCGTGCACAATACGACATGCGTGACACCTATGGATGGTGTATCTACCAGCAATACGAGCGCTACAATGCACCAACGGAATATGCATGAATGCACGTCCTATGCGTCCTTCCACTGTTGCCAACATATAGGGCAACCATTCTCAGATTTTTGGCACATCGTTCTCTCCCTGTAACTAGCTGATACTATCGGACTATGCTCGAGTCAGTGTACCTGCAGAAAACTTGATCAAGCCTATCTAAGTCAGCAGAGTGCCATCTATCCTGGATACATAACCATAGTAATAGGCTACTTATATAACATCGCATGTAAACGTCCTAACTTTTTGCAACAATGGGTTGTCAATTTTTAGTTTAGAAAAGGTTTTCAAAGCCTTATTTCCTCATTTATGCTCTGATACCACCTGTGGCAGAATCGTCTAATTTAATGCCTCACAGGAGTGCTTGTATTCCATTAGACACTAAGCACTCGAGGGAGAACACTAAATTACTCGATTCCGTCGGGCACACCCCAGGGGAGAACCCGAAACTCCACATTTTTGCCATCAGGATCACAAATGAGAGAATAAAGCTTACATCATTCGTAACCATTTCTTGCATCACTTTTAATACAACATCAGAGTATAATATTTATTAATATAACAGCGGAATGAAATCATGTTATCAGAGTTATAAATAATTTAATTGAACAGCGAAATAGAAACATGTGAATAGAGTTACAGCGGAAATAAACCTCTATTAATGACATGATGAAGTATTGATATATAGACTACGACAACAGATTATGAAACCTTCATTTATAAAAGTATTTGGTGAGAGTTATAAATAAAAACTACGATCGCAGCGTAAAGGAAATCCTCTCTGAGCCCACCAGGAGAAATCCACACACAAGAGTCAGCTTTAGCATCCACCTGTCACCTGCAACAGGGGGAATAAAACCCTGAGTACTTAATTATACTCAGCAAGACCTACCCGATAGGAGAAAAGAAAAGACTCCAAGGATATGCAAGGCTATCTGGTTTGTGGGTTGCATTTGCAGAAAGTATTACTAAATGTGCGTCCTTATATTTGATTTTTATTAATAGCCGCATTGGTTCATTAACTAACCATTCTATGTAAGCACCTGTGCTACTTTCAAGCAGGTGGTAAGCAATCAGATTTCCTTTGTCCATCTTCCATCCTTCATCTTTTAGTTCTTACTACGATGCTAAACCGTAGACAAGCCGTACCGGATAGCCCGGCGATTCGCGAATCAATGCCCCCAGCTGGGTACCCCGAAAACACATGCCCTGCTTGTACCCCAGGCACAAGCAGGACCAACCCATCACTCTCCTGTCCCGGGTGTCCAGGTCCCCGTCCAAACTGGGACTCCAAGCCCCCGCCCGTGAGTCCCAGACTCAGCGCGGTGCAAGGACCTCCTCCACCAAAAACAAACCCTAACAGTCGGTCCGGAAAGAGCCGGATCCGTGACAAGAGAGCAACAAGTCTTCCAAGCGCCCATACACAAGTATGTGCTCGGGATAAAAAGTCTGTGACCTGCCTAGAGTCATATGCAACGATCGGTCCTTAACCAACCAGACAGGGAAACACAGTGTAACCAAGCTATGACCCGCCTCCGCGGCGACACAACTTCTTACACCCACCAATACCCAAACCATATACCTGCCCGGTCACCATTTTCCTTTCCACCATTTTATATATTCCAGGTGATAATCATACAGTAACATATTTCCTATATCTCGCGAGTGACAGGTAATCACTCGACTTCTACCGGAGTCCTATAGCATAGCAATCTACACGATCCTGTCATACTAGTAAGACTCATAGAATGAAGATATATATATATGCAGGTGGGTTTCATTCAACTCCTTAAAACTTAATGCACAACTATAATTTAAACTGCAGAAAGTAGGGGTTATGCACCGGGGCTTGCCTGAGAAAAAAATATAATCAGAAGTTAGCTTTCCATCATGGCGACATGATCTCCAAAAGCACCATTCCTCCAGCAACTCCCGATGACTCCGTGATCCACCGACGTACCTATATGCTATGCATGCGATGAAATGCAAAGATGGAATTAATCAACTGAAATCGTGACTCGTATAAATACGCTTTACGCCGCTCAAGTTAACGAGCTTGATCTAACGACGACCGTACTTAGGCTACATACCCATGTTATCGAATAAGACGTTATTTCCCAACACTGTTTTTAGTTATATAAACCAAGGTGTTTCTTTATTCGCAATAGGACATTATTATTTAGCTAGCAACTAATTATTCTAGAGCTACAAATTATGGTGAGCAGCTAATATTGCTAGGAACCTACTGTAAAGATTTCAGATCCAATATTATTACCAATTTACCATAACACTTCCTACAAGTTTACATTTTTATAATATTAGGCATTCTAAATCAATTAGAGCAAGCCTAGAACCATCTTAAAACTAGGTGAACAATTTATACCAACAAGTAGATACTGATTTTTATAAACCTAATAAAATTAGTTTCATAATTTTTGGATCACTACACAGATTTATTTTGATTTTTCAATTTTGCCTTATAAGCGAATTTAGAAATTGCTTAAGAAAAGAAATAAAGAGTCCAGCAATACCAGCAGGCCCGAGGCCCAGGCGGCAGCTCAGACGCACAGCAGCGGGCGGCCCACAGGCGCGCGCGACAGGTCGGCCCAGCGCCGCACGGCATGGCCCAGCGACCAGGCGTGGCCCAGCCAGAGCATGCGGCGGGCGCGGCCCACAGAGCGGTCGCTGATAAGCCGGCCCAGCGAGGCGCGCGCGGCCCAACAGACCGGCCCAAGCGCGGCCTGCCCCAAACTAGTCAGGCGACTTTCGCAAAAATGTCCTTGCGTTTTCTCAAAACTAACCCGCAGGACACAAGCACTATTTACTCGTGTCACGTATTTTGCACCGGGGACCCTGGACAAAGTTTTGCCTTGGATTATTACCCTTCTTCTTCTTTCGATTCAGAGCAGAGGCAGAGGGGCGACCGGCTCCGACCGAATCTCGTCAGTGGCCCGGCGACAAGGCGGCACAGGACAGCACCGGGCCCAGCCACGACGTCTGGCGCTTGCAGGCGAACACGGCAGGCGGCAGCGGCGCACACGGAGGCGGAGCAGCAACGTGGACCCGAGCATGGACGGCGCTCCAGGCGCAGCATGGAGCTCGCGCACGGAAGAGGCACGCGGACACGACCGTGCACGACCTGACCGTGGCACAGACCACGGAGAAGCACGGCATGGTGGCCTGGCAGGCAGAGCTGCGCGAGGCAAGCAGAGGAGGGCGGCGCTGTGGTCGTGACGGTGCGGGTCCCGGCGGGGCAGCTGGTACCGCGGCGGCTCGGCGCGTGGCACGGAACTCGCGTGCACGGGAGAGGGCAGGCACCGGCGGGCAGCCATGGCGGGACGCTGCGGCA
The DNA here is from genome assembly GCF_019320115.1 of Miscanthus floridulus. Taxonomy (NCBI): domain Eukaryota; kingdom Viridiplantae; phylum Streptophyta; class Magnoliopsida; order Poales; family Poaceae; genus Miscanthus; species Miscanthus floridulus. The sequence continues at coordinate 53,197,448 of NC_089587.1, read as the reverse complement.
TGGCTGAGCGCGGGCGGCCGAGGAGCGGGGAGGAGCTTCGCGGCTCGGCACGGGCAGCGAGGACAGGACCCCGTTCGGCAAGGGCGCACAGGGCTCGGCACGGGACGGCGCGGCGAGGACGATGCAGAGCCGCGTGCGGAGGTCGACGAGGCGCCCGGGTGCAGCGGCACTCGCGCGCGGTCACGCGGGTAGGGGCGCGGACGCCGGCGAGGCACTGTGGCCACGGTCGCCGCCTAGACGGGTGCTCGGCTCGGAAAAGCAACGAAGACGGAGGGGGAAGGAGAGGGGTGACGTTGCGGGCACACGGGCACGGAAGCCGGGGCACCGAACGCTGGGAAGGCAAAGGAGAGGACGCCGGTGCCGACAGCTTGTGTGCGCGGTGGAGTTGCGCACGGGCTCGGCGCGAGTAGTGCGGCCAGCAGCGCGAAGGGAGGAGCTAGGAGAGCGGCGAAGCTGCGCGCGGGACGGGGCTCGCTCGCGGGGAGGGCTGGTACCGGCGATGCGAGGCGAGGTGCTGCGGGAATGGTGCCGGCGCGCGGTAAGCAGTAGCGAGAGGAGTTGGGATGCCCGGGGCAAAGAAAGAAAGAAAGAGAGAGAAACACGCTGCCGACACGAAGTGACCCGATTTGACTTTGCCCTGGCGCGACGTGGCCTGAAACGGACAGCAGGACAGCGGCGGAGCGTGACCCAATAATCCGCTAGCCTTACTATTCTACGCAGCCAATATTTTATATAGCGCAGACTAGTACAACTTTGCACCAGAGACTGAGTACAAGAAGCTAGCTAGAGTAGGCAATACAATAAAAATAGGTCCCGACGATTGTGCACATGCTGGACGTAGCTAGTTGGAGGCTTGGAGCTCAGCTAGGCAGATGCAGAGAATACAACTGTTCTAGTAAAGACAGACAGGGACAACACTGAGGCAGGCAAGGTCAGAGACAAGACAGGGACGTGAGAACTCATGAATCGGAGTTTTATTTCGCCGGCCACGGAGACAGCAGAGGCAGCACGACGTGGTTGCATGTGTGCATGCACTTGCTTTATGTAACTTACATATACCTATATCTCTATATACGTACATACATACATACATACATATATATATATATATATATATATATATATATATATATATATATATATATATATATATATATATATATATATATATAACGGTTACTAATTTACACAAATTGTAACGCCTAGGCGCAGAAAAAATTCTTAGCAAAGCTCCAATTTAAATTTGAATCAAACGCTATATATATGTATATCGTTCTATTTATTAATGGATTTTATTTGATTTATACAAGTTGCTTTTCATACTTAATTTAACAGAACAACCTTTCGCTAGCATCATCGTCGACAAATCCTAAATATCTTTACGTACTGAGTATTTTAACGTGGCCGTTTATTTGAGTCCGCAAAATTAAGTCGCACAGGATTCACTCATCACGTCAAGTACGCTTTAAATCAAAAATTCGAGAAACTCGTTTCAAAAATTTTACTTAGACCTAAATCGTGGTGCTAAACGAGTTCGTAACACCAGGGGTGTTACAAAGTCCAGCCTCTGACTAAAAGAAACAAGCTCTCAAAGAGTAGACAACACAAAGAAAAAACTCATGCACCAAACTAAGCACTAAGTCTATTAGAAGACAACCAACCAACGGACTGATTATAGGTCAATTGGTTAGGTTTTCTTATGGTGGAACCTACCACCCGGATTTAAGTCCGACTTGGCACAAGTGCTCTCATTTTCATGAATTTATTTTAGAATTTAACGGCGTTACGCTTTTAGTGGGCGACGTCCCCGTCGACAGCAGCGGGACGCCTATGGTAACTTCATGAATCTCAAGATCTGCCGGCTCAGTCCTTCTGAGGTGTTTATAGAAGTAGAGTTTGCGTACATGTGGTCATAGGGGTGTGAGTGTACGTGCGTGTTGTGGACGCCTACGTTGTGCTGTGTAATTCTAAAACACAAAACAACCAATCATGCTTGGCGAAGATCTCCACTGATGCAGTCTCTAACATACGATATGCCCACTTTAGAGTTGACTTGTTGTTTTCCTTCTGAAGGATAGACCAAAAGCGTGTCCAATATGTGACCCTAAAAATAACCTGCAAGTAAGAATAAATCCCATTTTTGTCAAAAATCACATAATTTTGGTTGAACAAAATAGAGCAATAATTGCACTTCTCACACACAAACTTGGGATCACAATTTAGAGTCTACTTGTCTTTGTCAAGTCCAGAAAAATCTTGTTTGTATTGACTTGTTTTAAATTATTGTAATATATAAGCTCTTAATTGATTAGTTTTATTCTTATTTATGGATGACCTACAATAGTATAGTGTATAATATGTGAACACAAACTATTTGAAATAAAAATAAATTGAATAGAAAGAAACTGCAAAAAGAAAAGAAAACAAAAAAAAGTGATATTTAGTTCCGATTGGTTATACTAACCGGGACTGGAGGTGGCAGCCCACGGATTCAGCCTTGAGACCCCTTTAATCCCGGTTGGTATAAATAACCAGGACTAAATGACCCCTTCAATCCTAGTTGGGAGCCCAGGGCCTTTAGTCCCGGCCGAGACGGCAACCAGTCGCGAAAGCAACTCCGTTGCAACGACACATGAGGAGGACATGTTAGATTGATCTCTAACCTAACTGGACCCAACGGCCTAGTTGGGCCTTTAATTTGCGCCCTGATCGGGGGTGCCCAGCCCACCATGGCTGGAGGGCCCCTGTCACCTTGCACTATAAAAAGAGGTGGGGGCCAACGGCTCTAATCACGAGGTTGACCTGAGCCGACCTCCCCACTGACAAAACCTAAACCCGATCTAAGTGAGGGTCGCAGCCAGTGACGGGAAGTACCTCCGTCACAGCACTGCACCGCCGTCATCTTCACCGTCAGCATTGCATCTCCGACTCGTCTTCATCGACCGTCGCTGCCGTAGCGCAAACGTCGACCCCATGGCGGACACAAGCGGATCTTCTTCCACTGTGGTCTTAGGTCTGACACAACCGTCTTCTACCTCTCCCTTCTCTCTAGTTCTACATGCATTAGGAAGTTCTACGTCTCTTATACCGAATAGAATCACCCTATGGCTAGATCTATGATCCATTTGATCCTACAGAATTAACATTGGTATCAGAGACATCGGTTTCCAGGATCTTAGATCTAGAACGAGTAAACCGATTAAAAAAAGGAAAAAAGTAGATTAGATCCAGTGCGGGTCTAAGAAAAGAAAGGAGGGTTTTGGCCAACAAAGGGTTCGGTTGAACCCTAACTTCGATCCTTTTGGATCTGAGAAAAGTAGGGGTCTCGGAAGAAAGCCGAACCCTAACCTAATTGGGTTAAAGAAAGGAGGGTTTCGGTTGAACCCTAACCTTAACGGGGAAGAAAAACAGTAAAACCCTAACCCTAACTTCGATCCCTAATCCCCAAATCGGTTGAATCCGAACAAACGAAGAAAATCCAAAGGGGGAAGAAGGGGAAAGGGGTGGCCTACCTCACCGCTGCGTAGCACAGCTGTCACGCCGGCGCGCGGGGAAAAGAAGACCGAGCCGGGGGCGTAGCTCACTGGTCTCTGGCCAAAGGGGTGCCGCAGCTAGGCTGCTCGACGGCGGCGGGCTCACCCACTGGGGAGCACGCACACCGGTGAGGGGGCCAGCGATGGTGCCAGTGCTCCACCGATTCGTCGCTTGAGTCACTCGGTGGCTACTGTTGCTTCACTGAGGAAAGAAAGAAGAGAGAGAGAGAGCAAAGAGCAGAATGAGCGATAGGGTTTCAAGGCACCGCGGCGGTCATGGTTTTGATCCTGTGATGCGCGCGAACGACCGTCGGATCGGCGCGAATGGCCGAGATGGATTGGGTCGTTTCGCGGCCCAGGCGGGGGCGCGCGGAAGTGTGGCTTTGGCGGCCCAGGCCTAGGTTGCGGCCTGGGTGCGGCCTACGCGCGCGCCGAGCGGTGGGCCGAGCCGGCTTTTGCCAGTTTTGGGCCAAAACAGTAAAGAATGAGCCCATTTTCGTTTTTTCTTTTTTTCCAGAAAATTGAAAATAGAAATTGGCTCAAAAGAAAATAGAAAAGAGGATTTTCCTGTGGGTAAAATTCATCAAATTGAATTATTTTCCGCTGCGTATGTAAAGATGTTATTTTCATTATTAAATTCAAACCAAAGGGAGAATTTAATTTTTTAAAATAGATATGTTTTAATTGATCATAATATTGTTATTATTTTGACCAACGTTGATTAATGGCAATATTATGATGTTTTGTCTTGCATTAATTCTATTTCTGCCCAACGGTGATATAGAATTAGTGTAGAGAACAATTGTATATTTTAATTTTGACCAACGTTAGAACTAAGACATGCAATTGTTATTGTTATTATTTATGTTCTCACACTATTTGAATTGTGTTTTTAGGCGGATACAACTTGATGAGTTGTATCAAAGAGATCCCCACTCTAAAAGGTGATAACTACATTGAGTGGAAGAAAAAGATTGACCTGGCTTTCATCCTCGCTGAGGTGGACTGGGTAGTCACCATACCGTGTCCCACAGAGCCTGTGGCACCGATGCGGGAGACAAATGAGGCTGATGTCGCCTAGGCAACTAGAGAGAGGGATTTTGCATCCCAAAGAATATCCTATGACCTTGAGCATAGGAAATGGGTCACTGCCAACAAGAAGTGTTTGGCTATGATAAAGAACACGATTGAGCCTGCAATTGTGGGCTCAATCCTAGAGTGTGACACCGTAACTGAGTATCTCAAAAGAATAAAGAGTCAGTTCACTGGCTCTTCAAGACATATGCTACCCAGCTGATAAAGCAGCTGGTGACAGAGAGATACTCAGGCAATGGTGGCATAAGAGAGCACATACTAAGGATGAGCCATTTGGCATCCAAGCTAAAACCAATGGATCTGGCTCTCAAGGATGAGTTCCTTATCCATTTGGTTTTTGCTTCCTTGCCAAAAGAGTTTGACACTTTTGTTGTCAACTATAACATACAACCCAAAAAATGGGACATGGAGAGGCTCATGGCTATGTGTGTGTAAGAGGAGGAGAGAATGAAAGCTGCCAATGGTGGCACTATCAATTATCTGAAAGATAACAAGAAAAAGAATACTAATGCTAACTTCTCCTCAAAGTCAAAGGGAAAGGGTCCCATGCTGCATCAGCCTCAGCAAAACAAGTTCACAGTAGAGAAAGATCAGTGTCTCCACTCAAGAAGATGGGACATTATAAGAAAGATTGTCCCGATTACCTAAAGATGATCATGGCAAAGAATGGTGAGAATATTATTACGTTCATAAATGAATCCTTGTATGTACAGTATTCGAAATCTACTTGGTGGATTGACTCAGGTGCAACTGTTCATGTTGCTAATTCTTTATAGGGATTCCGTTCGACGAGGACTACGCAAAGAAGCGAAAGACACGTTAAAGTCGTAAATGGAGTCCAAGTAGAAGTTGAAGCCGTTGACGATCTTTCTCTAGAGCTAGCTGATGGTTTCAAACTTATACTTAGAGATGTTCTTTATGTTCCCTCATTACAGAGGAACTTGATTAGTGTGTCATGTTTGGACAATGATGGTTATGATTGCCATTTTAGAAATGGTAAATGTAAGATAACATTTAATGATGCATGTGTTGGTCTTGCTATCTTACAGAATGAGCTTTATTTGTTATCACTATGTGATAATGTGAATGTTGTATGTGATGATGGGAACGTTGCGTGCGACAATGTGAATGTATCCTCGTCTACGGATGTAAACAGAAAATGAAAGAGAGCTCACGATGCGTTGTAGAAATTATGGCAGTGTCGTTTAGGCCATATTTCGAGGGGGAGAATAGAAAGACTAGTTAAGAATGATATTCTTCCTCCATTAGAGCTCTCAGATTTAGAACAATGCAGAGATTGCATAAAAGGAAAGTATGTAAAGAAAATTAAGAAAGATGTTAAACGAAGCACAGGAATTCTATAGATTATTCACATAGACATCTGTGATCCATTTCCTATAAAGTGTGTGGATGGTTATGATTCATTCATAACATTCATAGATGATTACTCCCGTTATGGCTATATTTATCCAATCAAAGAAAGAACAGAAGCATTGGATAAATTTAAGATATTTAAGGCAGAAGTTGAAAACCAACACAATTTAAAGATTAAGATAGTCAGGTCCGACTGTGGGGAGGAGTACTATGGTCGGCATACCCCATATGGCCAAGTTCCTAAACCTTTTGCAAGGTTTTTATAGGAGAATGGCATAGTTGCCCAGTATTCAACACCGGACGAACCTCAACAGAATGGAGTAGCTGAAAGACGCAACCGTACCCTGATGGATATGGTGCGCAGTATGATAAGTTACTCCACCTTACCTTTGAGTATGTGGATGGAGGCGTTAAAAACCGCCATTCATATTCTTAATAGAGTACCAAGTAAGTCGGTGCCCAAAACACCATATGAGTTGTGGACAGGAAGAGTACCCTCACTAATCCACTTACGTGTGTGGGGGAGCCCTGCTGAGGCTAAAGTATTTAACCCAAACATTAAGAAGCTAGATCCCAAAATAGTAAGTTATCATTTCATTGGCTATCTAGAAAAGTCAAAAGGTTTTCGTTTCTACTGTCCAGATAGACATACAAAATTTGTGGAAATAAGACATGTTGTCTTCCTAGATGATGAAATGATGAGGGGGAGCATGGTAGCTCGAGAAATTGACTTTGAAGAGAAGCGGGTGTATGCACCCACTCCGATGATTCATGAGCTATTTTTCTCACTACCAGTTGTCGCTGCACCGACAGTGCAAGACACTATGGTGTCAGCACCTGTTGTTATCCCGCCTGTGGCAACAATGAATGATGATGAGGAACCTGTTCTTCAGGATCCTATAGAACCTATTGTCACAAATGAGGGGGAGCAACAACAGCCTCAAACAGAAGATGTGCCAAATATGGAGGCCCCTAGAAGGTCTCAAAGAGTTAGAAAATCAGCTATTCCTGCTGATTATGAAGTGTACAACACTGAGGAATTTCAAATGGAGGATGATCCCACCTCATTTGAAGAAGCCATGAGAAGTGATCATTCATCAAAGTGTCTTGAGGACATGGAAGATGAAATGAAATCTACGAATGCCAATAAAGTTCAGAATTTAGAGATAATTCCTAAATGAGCCAAAACAGTAGGCTGTAAATGGGTCTACAAAACAAAACTTGACTCTCAAGGGAATATAGAGAGATATAAAGCCCGGCTTGTGGCAAAAGGCTTTACGTAAAGAGAAGGGATTGATTACAATGAGACCTTTTCTCCAGTCTCATGTAAGGATTCCTTTAGAATCATAATGACATTAGTGGCATATTATGATTTAGAATTATATCAGATGGATATAAAGACGACATTTCTCAACGGAGACTTGGAGGAAAATGTTTACATGGTACAACCAAAAGGTTTTTTCATGAAAGAAAAAGAACGAATGAGATGTCGCCTAAAGAAATCCATTTATGGATTAAAACAAGCTTCAAGACAGTGGTACTTGAAGTTTGATCAGACAATAAAGAATTTTGAGTTTAAAGAGAATGTAGAGGACAATTGTGTCTATACAAAGTTTAAGAATGGGAAGTTTATCTTCCTTGTCCTGTATGTGGATGATATCTTACTTGCTTGTAGTGATGTCAGTCTACTACTGGAGACAAAGAAGTTTTTGTCCTCAAAATTTGATATGAAAGATCTTGGTGAAGCTTCGTTCGTTCTAGGGATCGAGATTCACCGAGATAGAAGTAAAGAGGTATTAGGACTGTCACAAAAGGCATACATTGAAAAGATCTTAAAGAAATTCAGTATGCACAAATGTAGTCCCTCACCTGCTCCTATAGTCAAGGGTGACAGATATGGGGATTTTCAATGCCCCAAGAACCAATATAAGATCGATCAAATGAAAGTGGTTCCATATGCTTCAGCTGTCGGAAGCTTGCAATATGCTAAGTATGTACGCGCCCTGACTTGTCATTTGTTACTGGGTTACTTGGCAGATTCCAGAGCAATCTTGTAATAGAACACTGGAAATTGGTAAAGAAAGTCTTACGCTATTTGCAAGGAACGAAAGGCCTCATGATGACGTATAGAAGATCTGATTCACTCCATATAGTGGGATATTCAGATTCTGATTATGCGGGAGATGATAGAAAATCCACGTCTGGATATGTATTCACTCTCGCAGGGGGAGCTATTTCATGAAAATGCTCAAAACAAACCGTTACTGCATCGCCCACCGGCTCGTGGATCATTGTCGTCCTCCGCAGCGGGTGGCGGAAATTTTGGTAGCGCGGAGTGAGGAGGGTTTGGGGGAAGGAAGGGGAAGAGTGCACAGAGAGGGAGGAGCAGGCGCCAGGCGGGAAGGGACGGAGATGGACAGGTTGTGGATTTTTTTTTTCCATGGAGTGAAGCCAAGTGTGAACAGGAGAGGTCTTGATTACGTGGCTTTTTATCCTTGGCTTGTGCACGTGGACCCAGCCCCAGGTCCGGGATAGTGGAAGCGGAACCGCGACACGACGAGGTACGCCACGCGCGACTCGAGCGCAACCAACAACTGGAATACGGAAGAGGCACACTCAATTGAAAAAGAAAAACAAAAAGAAAAGAAAAGTTCGGGATCGCGGGCGGCCGGTGGCCGGCACATGGGAACGCAAGCGTACCGCATCCATTGCTGTTTGTTCTGTCTTCCCCCCACCCCCGCGTTAATTCGTGCTAGTGCACTCAAAATCAAAAGGGGAAAAAATCACTCTTCTAGCTTGAGAGATCAGTTTAGGGTCCAACAAATAACGACGACTCCTCTAAGTACATCCGTGTGCCAAGGATCTACCAGTAAAGTTCTAAATGGAGTAAACGGCATGGATTTGGCCTAAAGTAATCAAGAATTGGACGGTAGCTGCTCATGTTTAGTTTAGGGCCAACTTGACGATTTGACTGAACTGTGTCAGGTAGCCTGGCAGTTGGATGGACGGACCAATGAAGCGGCCGCCGTGCGGGGTGCACGCACAGAAAAACGGGGAAAAAAATTATGCGACCGTGCCGCATAGGACTTTTCCTGCGGCATGCTACATCTGGATGTATGGCATGCTGGCCGCACCAGATGTTGGTTAGCTGTCACCAGCCATGATTAGAAACTAGTAATAGGGCGCGCGCCATCGCACGCGTAAACGGGCACAGAAAAAGATTTCTAATACGAAAGAATATACAGATTACAATATAAGTAAATAATGTAGGTAATACAAAGGGACGTGCTTACATATATGGTACAAAACAAACAGACAGTGTAGAGCATTCGTATTTACATTTGTTAACAACATAATCTACGGAGAGACAGTAGTGTCTAAAAGGTTTTAAACAGGCTGATATGTTTTCTTCGAGATTGGTCAAGTAGCCGTTGCTGCCAGAAACAAGGGTGTTTATCATCAGCACTGAGCCATCTTCCAATAGTGTTTTGTTTGTAGAATAAAGAACTAAGCACCTACAAGGCTGCTCATCCAGAAAATACCTAAGGTTGAACCCCCAGCGTGCTCTCAGAGTTTATAGAAGTGCACCTACAAAAAAATGATATGAAAAAGAGTTCTGAAAATGATACCAATGACCAACCTTTGAAAATTTGACAAGAAGATACAAAATTCATGGTCAATGAGGATGTTAAATTTGACAAGAAGAAAATTTGACCACTTGTGCCACCAGTCAAAGTCATGTTTAATAAATAAAAGCTAGGGATGATACAAAAGCATTAGGTCCGTGCAAATTAACATCAGCAACCAGTAGCAAACGACAGTTACAACTCTATTGGGGCTTATGCGTTAGTTATAAGCCAATGAGGAACAATGCAAGTAATAATATAAATATACAAATGAGACATTCCTTTCCATCCACAGCGATATGGTCTTACATAAGTAACAATGATGCCTAGATAGAGAAAAAATATCCAAACTTGAGCAGAGGGCAACTCCAGTGAAATATTTGGAAATTCACTTTTGGTTAGTAAACAGATTTCCCTCTTTTGAATTTTGCACAAAAAATAGAGAACCACAGTCATAAAAATTCAGGTGTCCAGGATTTGTCCAAATAAAAAGTGCAGAACTTCCGCTTGTATCAGGAACCCCGGTATGAGGAACAAGAATCATATCAGCAGAGGATCTGAAAAAGTTTGAGGTGTCCGTGACATGCATCTCACTGATTCTAATCCAGCGGTTGACTGCAGGCTAAGAACCTGCAACAGAATGAACTATTTTGCCATTGATGGAGGCTGAGTTATCTGCAGTGTAAGATTTGGGAAATAATTAAAAACAATCATGTTCTTCTCTGTTCAGGGAAGTGATTCTGATAGGTATGTATACATTATTTGGCTGCTGAGACCTGAACTAAAAAAATATCTTCAGAATTGTTTGGATCTACAGGATGGGTCCTGCCTGAGGAAACAATTCTTTTACTTGCAGGTAACTCCCATGGTTGATCATGTTTCTTGCAATCCCATATTGGCTACATCGCTATGTCAAGCTAGTATATTGTATCTCTACACTAAACACGTCACAGCCAGGCAACCATGATTTGAGCTAACGGAGCTATGAATTCACTGTACCAAATTTGTAGAGCAGCAAAAATAGTTCAATGTTAACCTAAGATGGCAGTCAAAAGAAAAAGGAATTGTAGCAACGAGAAAGAAAAAATAGGCAAACCGTGAAAACTTCTTCAGATCTCATATCATCACCGTCATAAACAAAAAGATGCCCTCCTTTTTTAGAATGTATGTGTTGTCGACCCAGCAGACCAGTGAAAGACAATAACAGATCAGGTGTAGCATAACAACATTAGATGAAACATCACTTTGCTTGTCTTGTCCGGAGGATTTTGTAGTCGTATCCCACAGAAGTATGTGTCCTGTTATGGCTCAGAGCAACAGTTGAACCCTCTCTTGAAGCCCAACAAAGAGAGCAAAGTTCTCTTTCTTCTTCATTGTCATCGATGGTAGTATTTAGTTGATCTTTATCAGCATCCCCCAGAGCACCACTGATCTAACCCTTCATGTGTAAATCCCCATAGCCTCTGACAGAAATTGCAGCAGGATAACACAAGGCAATGATTTTTTTTGTATGACATGGATCTACACAATATAACAAGAAATCAATGGCTGGGAACTGTTGTGTCCAAAAATAATAATAAAATGAGGAAGCGAAGTCTAGCATCTTTAAAGAAAATAGAGGAAAAGGAAACTGAAAAATTACTGGGCTCTGTTTATTCCTCTAGCCCTTGGTGGCAGCAATACAACCCAAAATCAATTATTTTTCGTTCCATCAAACAAAATCTCCAAGTGGATGGCATAAATGCATGAACTAAATTTTGCAAGTAGAACACCAAAAACAAAAATAAATAAAGGGTGACAACAGGAATGTTTCAGATACACAAAAGTACTAGGACCAATGTTACGTAGAATCTATAAGACAATCCAATTACAGAAGATTCTGTAGAAGTTGTGGAGGCCAAAAGCTAATAGAAATAAAAGAATAGTGGGCAGTAGAACAACTCCATTTTTTTACCTTGGGCAGAAGAAACTATTGCTACTCTCCTCAGTATGATGCAGTTCTTGTATGGAAGTATATATTCGTAAACCTCATTATTTTTACTGCCTGCCTGTATGGAAGTATATATTCGTAAATAGGATTCCTAATGCTTGTATGTTTTTTGGAAGTCCTACGTCGATTCAGCACCACATGCAAATAGCACTGCAGACCAGGCCATGCAGTAAAGTAATGATGAATTTGGCAAAATACTAAAGTAATTGCTAATCTAGTTGAAGATGGGAAACTCCAACGTAGTAGTGGGCAGAGAGAGAGAAAGAGGGAGGTAGGGGGTCTCACATCATCTGTTGCCTGAGAAATAGTGGACCATTGGACCATTGATGTAAGACCCTAAGTGTTAAGCTTGCATTTAGCACTTGCATTTCACAAGCATAAGCATCATTCATGCATTCGTGATCATAAGGATATGATAATGTTTTTGATTTAGTCTATAATGGTTCTATGTGATGCTTTGCTTTTAATGAGTGACTTTATTTGTTCATGTGATAACTCAATTGCTTGATGTTTGATCACCTAAGTAACTTAGATCAACATAGGATCACAAATGAGTTAGGGTTTGTGTTTAAAAATTAGTCAAAATATGCTTCTAAGTGTTTAAATTAGGTTTTAAGCCCTTTTCATGATGCTATTTTGACCAAAAACATAATTATAATTTTTGTACCCTTTCTGAGGTTTGACCCTAAATAAAAGTTGAAGTGTTGGTTGTGTACTACAAACTTTGTTTAAGGATCAAGGACCAAATCCACTTCTAACAAGTCCAAACAGTAGCCACAAGTTTCAATCTAGTGCTGTTTTGAATCTCTTAACAAAATTTTCCGAGATTAGCAGTTAGCAAGTTCAATGTTTGGGAATTTATCTAATCAATTTTCATAAATAAAATTTGTGCAACTTTGCTTCTATGAATTGGTGGGATGTTTGCACTTTGATATTGAGCTATTGGTTGGATTATTTGATAAATGTTTAGCTATTAATTAATTGCCCAAAGTAGCAAATCAATTCATTTGTAGCAATGTAAACTGATTGCAGTTTTTCAGTTTCAGGGTTAGGTTTTCAAAATTCAAAATCTTCCAAACTATCAAGTTTCTGAGGATACTCATTTAAGCAATGTTGGAGATCTCTTTTATCTCTACAACTTTTAGTAATGAAGTTTTAGCAAAGGATGAACGGATTGAGAGAAATAGAGGGAAGAAGAAGCGCCGTTAGTCTGTGAACAGTAGAGCACCGGCAGCAGCCTGCTCTGCTGCTACACCGCCGTCGGCGGTGTCCTTCTCGGCGCTTCGCCGTTGGGACACGCAGCCGCCGTGAACAGGGGCCGAGCTGCGCTGGAGAGCCTGGAGAAACGTCGCCCGCGCCCATTCAATGCCCAGCGCCGGCCAACTCCTTTTCCTCCCCTTGCTGTGCCACCCGCCGTCTCTGCACGCCGGACATTTTCGCAGCCACCGCTCACTCCCCATTCAATTCGTCGCGTCCATAGTTTCGCCATGCGCTGCTCTCCCATCCCGACCTAGCTGCACAGTGCTTCGTCTCTAGGTGAGGGCCCTTGGGCCAAGCAACTGCCATGGGCGCCGAGCTCACGTTCGCCGTGGCCAGCGCGCTCCAGTCTCCCTCTTCTGCCTTTCCTTTTTGTTTTAGTTTTGCCTTAGGTCGTAACAGCTTGCACCGGTGACCGTTGATCGATTCGAGCCTCGCCTTCGCCGGAACGACGAGCGCCGTCGCCGTGCTCTGGGCGTTGCGCCGCCCTGCATGTGGCCGCGCCCAGCTGCAGCCTCGCTAGGCCCAAATTCCAAACCCTAGGTCGCCGCGCGGGCACCCTGGAGCCCCAACGCGCGTCCGCCGGCCACCCTGTTCGCCGGGGCCGGTGAAATCGCCGGCGCCGCCTGAAACCGTCGCTGCTGCGCCGCTGCCCACGTTGCCGCCTGAAACCGCCGCCGCTGCCCACGTTGCCGCCATAGCTAGGGTTCGTCGATGGCCGCGCAACTTGCGTAGGCCGATGCGGGGGACCGAGCCGAACCTGTCGGTTCCGGTCTCGCCACAGGCAACTAAGGATGAAAACGGTACGGAAATATCCCGTACCGAACCGCATCGTTTTCTACATTACAAATTCGAATTCGGTTCGAAATTCGGAACACCAAATTCGAAATCGGAACAAAAACGGTTTAGACATTTTTTCGACCGTTTTCTACTTTTCTACTTTTAATTCGGAATATCCCGAATTCAAAATTCGGTTTGAACCAAATTTGACCCACTACAAGTCCAACCTTAGAAAAATTATATCTTTTTCAGACAATCTCGGATGAAGATGATTTTTATATGAAAATTGTAGTTCTCGACGAGATCTACAACTTTTTTGTTCTTAGTTTTTTCATTTGATGTCTTGAAGATGTTCAAAAAAATTAAGCAAAGTCAGTGATATATTAATCGCGTACAAGCGCTTGTTGCCTTAAAAAAATCATATCTTCCTTATATCGTGTCGAATGGAGATACTTTTTAAGAAAGTTGTAGGACTTGTTAATTATTATGTACTTGTTAATTGTTATGCACTTGGTCCTACGGGTCAATATTCCGTATTGATTTTTCGTATACCGACCGTATTCGATGTAATTCCGCTCGAATTAGTTCGTTTTCGAAATTTTTGATATTCTGTAAGTTCGTGTTCGTTTTCGTGTCCGGCTTTACCGCTTTCGTTTTCGTTTTCGTATTCAAATGTAGAACTAGAAAACGGTTAAGAGGTTTTCCGACTGTTTCCGACCGTTTTCATCCCTACCGGCAACTTCGCCAGCAAGTTATCGCCAGTCAAGCGCCGCCCCTGCTTTTCTCTCTGACCAGTGGGGCCGGGTTGACCATGAAACCCGTGCGTCAGCCGCCCTGGGTGCACTGAGCCGGGTGCACCTAGCTGTGGTTAGGGTGTATTTTTGTTTGTTTTTCTGTTTTTCTTTTTCAGAATTTGAATCAAACTTCAAAAATACATAACTTGAGCTAGGAAGGTCCAAAATTGGTGAACCAAATTTTGTTAGCTTTGTCTTTCTGTGCTCTACATGTTAGAGTTATAAAATTTGCTGTTTGAAAATTTTTTATATATTGTTTTTATTTACCTAGAATAATACCTTTTTGTTTCAAAAAAATGATATCTAAAGCTATAGGTATCAAAAATTCATGAAGCCAATTTTCATAGTTTTCTAGTGACATGCTCTATGCAGGAAAATTATGAAATCTGTCATTTGACACTAAAAGTGGGCTGACCCTGTTTAGGTTGTATTAAGTTTATATTATTTGTCCTTTTTATATATATGCTCCATGTATTCAAATGTGATGAAATTTGTGTGGTATGCTATTCACAGCACATATGTGCTGCTGTATTTTTCTACAAATCAGATTTGTACAGCAGCTGACCCTTTTTCTTTTATGCCTTGTTTACTAAGTAAATGGATTGGGCATGCTACAAATAATTTTGGGTTGCAACTTTAACTTTCTTATCATCTTTTAGGTGTGTCTTAGCTACTGTACTGGTTGTGAACATATAGGATTCCTTTTGACGCTGTCTCTTATTTTCCTATGTTTGTTATGTTATGGCTTGCCTAGCTTCTAACTTTTACGGTACATAATTGTTTGATCATGCCAGGTTGCTTTAGGAACTTTTGTTGATGTGCCAAACAAATCCAACATTAGTAAGCTTTAGATGAATTAAAATCTTGCTTTCTCCACCGGAGAAGAGATATGCACTTACTCAGTAAAAGATTTGATTATAAGCAACACCTTGTCACCTTTATGTTGTTAATGCAACCCTAGTTTCCTATGTTATTAGGGCTACATGAATGCATCCTTATTTCATATCATGACATCATTACCTTGCATCTTTTATGCATTCGCTTTATTTATGCACCGCCAACATACATATAGGATCGGAGGACATTCCAGTAGAGTACGTGATCGTAGAGGAGGAGAACCCTCAGGAGTTGCCACCTGAAGGTGAAGGACAAGTCTCTGAACCACTTTCGGAGTGCCCAAACCACGGACCCTCCACTTTTCGCCGAGGCAAGCCCCGGACATTTCATTTTCCTATCTATCTCTGTTTTAAATTACACTTGAGTAATGTTAAACTTTAGTTATGCATTAAGTTGCTAGGTGTTGATTGGTAACCGTTGCTGCATCTCGTACCTTGACCAAAAAAATTTATCACCTTTTCTAACTAGATATAGACCGCTCTATGCTTAGTTATGCTTAGACCGGTTGAAGTCGGGTGATTCCTGTCATCTGTGAGATATAGGTGGTCACTTGTCCAATTGAGAAACCATGGAATCATACGGAGGTTAATAATTGGCGACCGGGCGGGATTCTCGTTTGTTGTTGTTAATGACTCAGGCTTGGCCTGTGTTTTGATCCCGTCTATGTCAATTAAGGACCGTTTCGTTGTTGGACCTTGGTTGAGATTGAACGTACCTTCACATAACGGCCAGATAACTCGTTCCGACTATGAAAACGGATAGCTTGTTCGAGATGAGTCATTGGACCGTTAGCATTTCTGGGAGAGTATTGAAGGAAGGGGACTGGTCCAAGACCATGTTTGCTACGGGCTACGAGCAATTCATGTGAGGATGCAGGATCATAGAGTTTTGCGAAACGGTCCAAACTCACCACCGAATGGAGTGAATGGTGACTCACGCGAGTGTTGCTAACTCGTGGGAGTGCGTGATACGGGCTTTACCCAGCTGGTGTAATCGATTCGAATTGCCGTCTCTCCCGATTAGTGAGAAACTTGGTCACTGTCCAGCAGTCGTAGTAAATACTTGGCATATGATTTTAGCAATTGAATCATGATTGGTTACTATTCTCTATAAATGGGCACTATTCTTTATAATTGATTACTATTCTCTATAATTCAATTATATGGTGTAAGATAGTGCTCAAGTAGTTCTAAATAGCTCAAAACTAAATCTTGCAGCTAAAATTTGAAAGTAAGAATTACTTTAGTAAGCTCTTTCGCAAAGTATTGCTATCCAACTTACATCACCAAATATAGCCTTACATATCCTTGGAGTCTTTTATTTTGTTCTCTGTCGGGTAAGTCTTGCTGAGTACAATTGAGTACTCAGGGTTTTATTCCCTCTGTTGCAGGTGACACTCTGTATGAAGGTTATTGTATCACTTGCTTTAGTCCCGCGATGGACACCACTGAGTAAAGGCCAACGGGCATGGCCGTGTTCTTATACTTTTCTATCATGTTTTTGTTGGAGGTGTTTGATAAACTGGCAATGTATTTAGACTTATGACAATAATCTAGTTTCAAAACTATGTTGCTTTCTTGTATCATATTTGAACTCGGTATTGTAATAAGTATTGTGAACTCAGTTTGTATCTTAAACTTCCACTGTGAACTCTATGTATTATGATGCATGTTGTTTCCCTTAATCATGTACGATCTTGGTTGTGAAGTTAATTTATTGAGGCCATTCGTGTTAATCAACAGACTACCGGGTTTATATAAGTGACGGTATGCGTGTGTCAACGTGTTTAACGGGGACAGTCATACTTAATCTTGTATAAATTGGACGGTTCTGTCACAATTGATTACAAAATTTTAGCATTCCTGTGTCAAGTTCAGGATGATATAGCAATGAACCGGTCATTTAAATTCTGAGTAATCAAAGTTCATTTTGTTATTTCCTAGCTTGCAGAATCTAAACAAAAGCAAATAGGTGACATTAGCAGTTACGTAATCTCTGCAGAAGCAAAGGAAGGTTAACTCTTAGTGCAACCTGGTTGAAATCCTCGTCACCTTTTGCTGTCGTCTTGCTTGCCATCCATGTGTGCCTACAAATATTTGTTTCGAAAAGCTGAGCACCTACATTGGCAAACTAGCAAGGCAATTTATGAATGGTGAGGAACGAAAATGAAGTTGCATTCTAGGAATACAAGCTGCCAACCAAGAACTCTAAGTAGGAATCAAATCAAAGTGGTTGTAATCCTCATCACCTGTTTTTTGTTGTGTTGGTTGCCACTCATGTGTGCCTACAAATATTTGTCTTAAAAGGCTAAGAACCTACACTGGTAAACGAGGTAGGCAATTTGTGAATACAAAGAACAGAAAATTTGGGTGCAATCCAGGAATGCAGGCTGCCAAGCTAGCACTCATAGTAAACAACTAACTAATAAGATCAGGGTAGACTACTAATGTGTAGAGCAGATATTTTGGGAATTCACCAACAAACTGACTAAACTATCTGACACAAGGCAAAGTGATCTTGCCAATTTCAATCTGGCAACACAGCAACCTACGGGGAACACCGAGTGCTTTGCCAAATAGAAATTGGCCAAAAGAAGGAAGAGCTGAACATATAATACCTCCATCAAGCTTAGAGCTCACAAACTGATTTTATTATTGGAGTAAAAGGCAAGAGACAAAGAAGTTCCAACAAATCATTACCCGCCTAAGAGCATCCTAAATTCGTATGTACCTAAATAAAATGTAAAGTCATGAAATATTCCATCAACATTAGACTAAACTAACGCTTACATACAATTCTGGACATCAAGGAAAGTCCAAGGGCTCCAAATGAGTGCCTTGATAAGATGAGCTCTGTTGCTGTCAACGGAAGAGTTGTGAAGGCAGCAGTACGGCATGGCAGGCTGCTCCTAAATTCCTAAAATCCTATAGCTACAAAAACTAAGACACTAAGGACAGTTGTATTACTAATATATATTTGAAAAATAGGCAAAGGCAAAGCAACAGGAGATGCAAGAAAGGAATGGTGCCAACTTTAAGGTGTTGGTTAGGAGACCATGCTGGTGTAGAGGGCAGTGGCCAGTGAGGAGCGATGGGCCGTGCAAGCCATGATTGCGGTCGCAGTCGGCTCACTGTAGACATCCGATGAGCTGCAAAACACAAAAATATTTAGACAAGATCCAGGAAACGCTAGAATCCCTACACCTAGCCCACAAGCCAGTGAAAGTGGGACACATTTTTATGCACCCAAATTAGAAACCACATCTAATTCATGGTAAGAATAGGAAAACTGGAACAAAACAGAATATCATAACTGAATCATAAATCTCCAAATTGGTCACATAAGTTTTTTAAAAGGTTGTGCTAATGCTAAGTAAGGAAACACTGCACCTGACATACGTTTCACAGTGGCAACACCTTATCCAAGCTAAGGCGCTGGCTGTTTGACCAATCCTAAGCACCTGAGAGACCACCTTCTAGCTGCCAAAGCCTGAAGATGTTGGGGCTGCATCATGCATCATTTCTGAAAAACAATTGTGTCAATGATTTTAACAGCAACATGGAGCGCCTTATGAAATGGTAAAACCCTAAGCATATCATGATGGAAAATGTACATGGAACTTACTTATGTGTCAGTAAAAGTACAAGAAACACTTGAGTGACCACCTTGTACCTGCCAAAGTCCAAAGATGTTAGGGGTACATCATGCATCATTTTTGGAAAACAGCTGTGTCAATGATTTTAGCAGTAACAGGGAGCATCTTATGAAATTTTAAAGTTAGAGCTACATACTGTAAGCTAGAAGCAAGCATGATGAATGTGGAGATAGAACAAATAGGCATTGAATTAACCGATAAAGGTTCTTTGGACCAAAAAAAAGTAAAAAAGAATTCCATACAACTTTGTCCTGAAACGTAAGACATGATTGTACATAATTTTGGACTCAACATGTAAGTACCAATGCTTATAATCAAAATTATGGTTGTGTCAGTGTAGTAGTAGATTTTGTATAAAGCTCAAGAACGTCCACAATTTGGATGAACCAATGAAACCCATTTTCTTTCCAAAACTCAAATCAATACACTAAAGATGTGAATAACGCCCGCACTTACCATGAGCCAACCAAACCTATGATTTATAGGGAAGAGTTAGTTGCTTAGCAGGTATTTGTTCATATGAAAGTATCAATCATCAAACAACTCCATATATCTGTTTCACATGAACTCACCTTTTTTTTATTCTGAAACTCATCCACACCTGCAGTAAAGAAACGTGTAATTGAAAACTGCTCTCATAGGCTTGAACCAACCAGGTATCCCCAGGCATCGCACGTCTGAGTACCACTCAAGTCCCCTGGGAGGAGCACTGAAATGAAGAGATGAGATGTCAGGAACCGAGGAGGAGAAGAGGGTGAGGCGCTGCCAGATCCAGCTGCACCCGTATCGGCCGTTGCTGCGCGGTCCACAGCTCGCGACGCAGCTGGGTTCGTCGACCAGAGGGGGGGGGGGGGGGGGGGGGGGGGGGGGGGCGCCCGCGCCGGCGGCCACCGGGGGGGGTCACGGGTCGCCCCGGCCGTGCGGCGCGAGGAGGGGGCGTGGAGGAGCAAAAGGACGGCCGCCTCCTCGTGAGAACGGGGAGAGATGTGGCTTCTTCTTTTTTTTGTTCAAGGAGAAGCGGAAGCTGAGATATATATTTGTTTCGCTGGATTCTGAGGAGAAGCGGGGGAAGCAGAGGAGAAGACGACGAGAAGCACGGGAAGCTGCTCCAAGTAAAATCCGATCCAACAAATCTGGACCACACGATAGAGGATCCGACGGAGGAGACAATTCTGGGCGACGTGGACGGCAACTTTGATCGGACGCGTGGTGCCCATCCGGAACATGCCGCACGGCATGCACGATACGGCACTGGCGCATACAATTTTCTTCCCAGAAAAACTCGGGCCGGGCTCGAGTGTCAGTCACGTTGACATACTCCTACTGTATGACATGCTATGGCTTTGGCGCTCAATAAAATTAACGGCTCACATCAGCACCGGATTTTTTTTTTTTTTGCAGAAACCGTACCGGCATGTTGGACAGGCAGCACACAGCACGGCCCTCTTTTAAGCGCATCGCGCGGGCGACACTTCACTTCTTGGCATCATCTGCCTTGCGTTGGTGTGGCGCGCGGCCAAGTCCAAGTCGCCGTGCACCGCCTCAGCGTGGCCGTCCCTGCGCGGTATACGTTGTGCCATCATTTATTTCGGTCGGACCGGGCGCCGGCCGACGGGGCGAGCGAGCTTTGTATCTCTCGCCCGTAGCGGCGGTCGCGGCAGGGGCGGATCCAGAACGGGGTTGCGTCCTGGGCTGAGCTGCTGATTTACGTTCAAAACAGTCTGATCTTACTTCCTAGGTTTCCTTTTGTCTAATTAAGATCATGATTCACGTTCAAAACAGTCTGATCTTATTTCCTAGGTCTCCTTTTATCTAATTAAGATCATAGTTTTTTAGACTAAACACCACATATGTTAAAGGGGCTATATAAACTCGCCCCGGGCTGCAGCGTGGGCCCTGGATCCGCCCCTGGGTCGCGGTGCACGAGAAGGGAGAACTCGAGCAACTTGCCACGGCACTACGGCCGCCCCGCCCCCGAACACGGAAGAAAACACCAAGGGAGCTGCTGGCGCCCCCCACGGCGATGCCTTTGAAAGGCTTGGCCTAGCCTACAAGGCACCCAGCCGGCACAGAGGCCCACTAGTCAAAAGACTAACACAGCTTCTCACAAATCTAGGGGTACAAAAGTCATTTTATTGAAACATGTCTAAACTTTAGCCCATGATCTAAACAGACTTGTGATCTAAGGTTTACTTGTTTAAAGTTTATCCCCTCTTTGAAACAAAGGAAACATTAGACTAATTTTTGTGAAAATCTTGTACAAATCCTGTAAACTTCTTGCATTTCAAAGGAGACCTATTAAACTAAACTTTAAACGACTAAACTTTAGACCCGAAAATCCAAAGAGGCTTAAGAATCCAAACTATTCCGCACAAACTTTGATGCTGATCAAAGTGATCACCATCAGGAGCAGAGCAAGCATGCCGACAGGGATGGACCTACGCCTTGAGTTAGGTGGGCCATAGCTCAAGGCGAGTCCATACTGCTACATCTCAGTACAGCCCCATAATAGTTTACAGGAACAACCAATGAATGACTCTGCCGTGTGCCTGAAGAGGAGGAAGCGGCGGCGGGGGATTCTATGTATACATAGCGTGGATATCTCACACGTGTCGAACTTCATCGATCCAACGCTACCTGACACTATCGATGCCCAGAGACATGTGAGGGAGCCTTACCCTATGGGAGTTAATGGCGCCTACAATACTGTAGGGGAAAATGTCGGCGGCGACAACAGTGCTTGGGTTCTAACGTGCTAGGGAGGTCGTAGAGTACTGTTTTCATAGGTGTACAGGGTACGGATCCTGGTATTGCGGTTTTTGACTTGTGCGCCCTGTCTTACTTTCTCCGTCCGTTTCCTGGTCCTTACCGAGCAGGCGTCCCCGGTCGGTTGGTCCCAGTCGGCTCTGATCGCGTCAATCGGAGAAGAGCAGTGAGCAGGGGCTTGGCGCATCCCCGGTTGGAGACGCGGGTCGGAGTCGGAAGTAGGGCTTTGGCCAAGCCTTTCGGTCGGAGAGGCCGTCCGGAGGCGGGCTGGAGACCGAAGCGAGCACTCCGGTCGGAGAAGTGGGCCGGAGTCGAAAACGGACGCCGTTTCTCCTCGGCCTGGCCTTCCAATCGGTGATTGGATCGCTCTTTTGGCCTATCGTTTAGGTACTTGGGCCGACCTATGAATTGCACGTTGTTTGCAATGTTGTGTGCTAGGCTGAGCCTCTGTTGAGAAGTCGGTCCGTGAAAGAGCCCGGAGTTTATGAACCCGACAGGATGAACAGATGATCTTGTAAGAACTGATGAAGAAAACGCGTCGACGCCAAGCCGATAGATACGTTTATCACAAGAGAATATTTGTAGCCATAAACATAAATAAATAAACCTGCATGGGCAAGCTCCACTACTACCTATACAAACCTTGAAGAATACTAGGCTGCAATAAATAAAGCGAGCCTTGAAGCTCCACTAATCAGCAACCAAAGACGTCCTAGCTAATATGCCCGTGGCCTTGTCGACTTTAAATTTGGTTTCATAATATAGAATGTAATAAAAATGTAAACAGGAGTAGACTTAGTACTGCTACCTCCGTCTAGAAAAAAAACCTAATTATAGCTCTGAACCTACTAGAGTTCCTGCTGTTCCCCAAGAAGTAGAACTCCGATGTTGAGGAGTGAGATCGCGAGCAGCAGCAGAGCAAACGCGCATAAACGGAGCACCGGGTCCGCCTCCCTGCCCGCCGCCGCCGCCGCCGTCGCAGTGGCAGCAGAGGAAGCCAAGAGGAGGCCCACGAGGGCGAGGTTGCGGCGCAGGCAGTGTACGAGCGCACGTGCACGTACACGTACACCAGCGGCGAGGAGCCCGGGGCGACCTATGGGCGCCGTCGTGTCGTCGGCGACCCGGACGCCGACGAAGATGAGGCTAGCGCCGGCGAGCACCCCGGCGAAGCTGAGAAGCAAGGCCAAGTCGCCGGCGGAGCTGACGCCCGCGCCGACAGCAATCATCGTGAGGGCGAGGCCGGTGGCCGTCGCCCTGCTGCCGCGAACGCGAGTGGTCATCGGCGGCGTGGCAGGGTGGTCAACTTCAACTTCACCTCACCTGTGATCTCGAGCACCTGCAACCCCAACAAGGCAACAGGGCAAAAAAGAATCAAGTTGGCAACAATCATGGAGCTAGGATGAGGCGGATAGGGAAGTACAGAGTTTGGTAAGAGCAGGGCATTCTCGGCGGCGGTCCACATGGATCACAGTCGAGGCGTCGACAGGCGCGGCGAGATCACGCGCTCAAAATTATCAGAGCCAAATGAAAAAGGAAAAAAAAAACTCGTTTGCAATTGCAGTCGGGGAGGCAGCGTTAGTTACCCAAGTTGGTGGTGGCCGTGAGCGAGGTCGCGTCGCACGAAGCTGACGCCGCTCGCCACTCCGGTCACCGGCTCCTGGTTCAAGGTCGCCCTCTGCTGCAGCGGGAGCACGCAGCGCAGGCAAGCAGGGAAGAAGCAAAGAGCGATCTAGGATCTGCGAGGCAGTCGTGGCAGCGCGGAGAGGGAGGAAGGTTTGGGGAACGAAGGACGGGGAAGCAGGGAGGGAGGAGGAGGCGATGAGACGAGGAGAAGGGGCGAGCGGGGATTTTAACGGAGGAAGAGGGGGTTCTGGACACGGCGTCGACGCGGTACGCGACGCTATTCGTTCGCGAGAGCAAACAAACCAACTGGTGGGCGGCGCGTCCGGCGTCCGTGCCTGGCTGCCTCTGCCTGCTCCTTCATGGAGTATCTCTGGCGAACAATAACAACTAACCCTGTTCGGTTTGATTGTTTCTGTGGCCTATAAACCGACTGATGTTGTTTTATTGTGAGCAAAAAATACTGTATCATGACTGATAAGCATGACTGATACTAAGTGAACAGACATAGTACTACCTCTATCCCTGAGAAAATGCGACTATGGATTACGTGCCACTTTGAGTGCTTCACGTTTGACATATTTATGGCTCCAAATTAATTGATTATAAAAATACATTTTATAATCAATCTAATGATATTTATTTTATATTATAAATATTTATACTTTTTTTTATCTATAATTAATTAAAGGTGGCATACATACTATTCTAGAATTGCATTCTCTCAAGGACGGATGTAGTATTATCTTGTGTAACATGTTTCATATGTACGTATAAGCCTCTCTACTCCCACTTTGTATGTACAGAAATCCAGGAAATGATCAAATGAGCACGTCATTATTGTCCAATCGACAAAATTTTAAATACTCGGCGCGTGTACGTGTATTTGCACGCTGGGTCAGAGTTAGTTACGTACCCAGCGACACATGAGCCGAGCGCATAATATATATCTTTGTGAATGCTTATGAGAGACTGGATGTGTCGGTGCAGTCATGCTATTTTGTTGTGAGGAAAAAACACGGTATCATGCCCGATACCATCAAGTGAACAGGGCTGAGAGAATGCGCCTATGGGTTACGTGCCACTTTGAGTGCTTCACGTTTGACACATTTATGACTCCAAATTAATTTATTATAAAAATATATTTTGTAATCAATCTAATGATATTTATTTCATATTATAAATATTTATATTTTTTATTTGTAATTGGTCAAAGGTTCCAGAATTGCATTCTCTTGAGGACGAAGGTAGTGTTATCTTGTGTAACATATTTCATATGTAGTATAAGCCTCTCTACTCCCACTTTGTACGTACAGAAATCCAGGAAATGATCAAATGAGCACGTCATTATTGTCCAATCGACAAAATTTTAAATACTCTGCGTATGTACGTGTATTTGCACGCTGGGTCAGAGTTAGTTACGTACCCAGCGACACATGAGGGGAGCGCATAATATATATCTTTGTGAATGCTTATGAGAGACCGGATGAACAGATGATCTTGTAATAACTGATGAAGAAAACGCATCGACGCCAAGCCGATAGATACGTTTGTCACAGGAGAATATTTGTAGCCATAAACATAAATAAATAAACCTGCATGGGCAACCTCCACTACTACCTATACAAACCTTGAAGATTACTAGGCTGCAATAAATAAAGCGAGCCTTGAAGCTCCACTAATCAGCGACCAAAGACGTCCTAGCTAATATGCCCGTGGTCTTGTTGACTTTAAATTTGGTTTCATAATATAGAATGTAATAAAAATGTAAACAGGAGTAGACTTAGTGCCGCTACCTCCTTCTAGAAGAAAAATGTAATTATAGTTCTGAACCTAGACATGTTTTTTTTTTTGACGGAGGAAGTTTATCCGACCGATTACATTCATAATCATTCCCATCGGCTGCATCGCGGAGTCGCGGGGCCACCACGTCCGGACGCCAGAGTCGTCTGAGACCAAGACCAGACTTTTGAGCACCCTGGTGGACCCATTCCATGCCAACGCGACGTACGCATGCGATTGATTGGATTTCATTCATGCCGTCGTCTCACCTGCAGAGTTGTTTGCGTTGGCAGCTCGGGCTGGCCCACGCCTGCTTCTTCAGGAACCGTGGAAAGCGAGGCCGTGGTGGGCCCCACATGCTTGCTGCCGGCTGCCGTCGAGTCCTGGCCCACCCCGCGTCGCCACCTGAGAACAGAGAAACGGCGAAATGTGAGTGCGGTACGGTACTGCGGTTGTGTACGCTTGTTTGGGAGGCTGTAAATGGTTGTGAATTATTTACTATTGGCTGGTTTGATATGAAAGAAAAATACTGTTTTTAATTGAAAATTTACGATCGTTTATGAGCAAACGAACAGGCTGTATGGGACCGTGAGTGATGTGATAGGTATGAGAGCCGAAGACGCGCGCGCGAGGGGTTCAGTAGTAGTAACTTGGACTCGTATATGCACTGCACGGATTGCTCTGTTGTTTAATCACTGCCCTGCCCCCGCATCAGGTGTGCATTGCCTATGTATATGCTTTCGGGCATTTATGTGCTCTATTCGCTTGGTGGATAAGCATGGTTAAAAGTATTGTTGATTAATTTATTATGAAAAAAATATTATTTATTAATTAAAAAAAGTACGACTTATAAGTCAAACAAACAGGACGATGATTATCTTCCTTTTTGGGCACTGGACTCGACCACCGAGCTTAGCAAAACCACCTAACAAGATCATAGGAGGAGAACATGGCCATGGCTCCATTTTTAATCTGCCAAGCTTTCGTCAGCACGTGTTGCATCATCACAGACTTTTATCTGTGCCACACCACACGGCGACGACCGGGGCCGATCTCTATATCTATCCTCCTGTTGGTTTGACTTATAATTCATATTTTTTAGATAATAAATAATATTTTTCTCTCACAATATAAATCAGTCAACAGTACTTTCAGTCATGGCTTATCAGCCAAGCTAATAGGATATATATATATATATATATATATATATATATATACACGCACACAACTAAAACATTCATAACTATTCCGTCCACAGGTGCGACATCAAAGTCGCTTTATGCGATCAGATTTGGAAGGCAACGCGCACTCGCTCCATGAGATCAGCTCAATCCCCATAACAGCCGCAACAAATCAGGAAGGCAAAAATCAATTCCCGTAACAATCGTGATCAATTCCCAGCAAATCAGAAAGGCAAAAATCAATTTCCGTAACAATCGTGAATAATTCCACGATCACTCCACGCCGTCAATTTTCTGTGGATGTTTATGAAACTAGAATACCTGCTTGATGCGACTAAATCATTTTAGTTATATCACGGGTCGACAAAAAAATATGGATGCAGGGAATTTCTATGCATTTTTTGTTACATGGCTTCTTTGGCACTTTGTTATGTTGCAAGGCCTAACTATTTCATTCTTTGTCGTGGTTTTGTTAACATGCATTCAAGTCATTTTCATGAGATTTGACTACAAGATCCTGACTTTATTGGTTGGTCATTGTAGATTACTTTGATGGGTTGAGTACCTCTTTGTACGACACTTCTGCAACATATTCCTCGTCAGTGGTGGCTTTCTTGTCAGCTGTGGCTGCAATTTTGCAGCTGAGATCATGAAATAGAAGTAAAACATGTTTGCCAATTGGATCAGGAAGAGTTTTCGGGATGTTACCACTCACCGCAATAACTGGATGTTACCACTCCTGCCATTACATATTGGTAGGGCATCGCCGTACCAACACAAAGTGGAAAATAAATAAAATAATGTTAAGGATAGATAATATTGTCCTTTGTATGAGATGAATTTCTTGTAATACCATCTTCTCTCATTTTACTGGAATATAATATAGGAAAGCTGCATTGAGAGTACTGCCCTTTTATTGGGTATTGACTTATAGATATTTTTACTGGTTATGGTATAGAAGAGATGAGTATATATTTTAATGGTTTAAGGTGTTTTCTTAAGGTGATTGATGGTTCCCTTATGGAGACTGTTGAAGAAAAGCTGAGAAATATGGTGAAATGCTGCAATCACATAAAGAAATAACACTCACAGGCTAATATTCATGATTAAACAAAATTATTGTGATATTATTTTGTTCCCGTTGCAACGCACGGGCATGATCTTAGTATAACTAAAACATACGGATTGTCAATATCTATCCGGCAGGACCAAAACACTCATGCGATCCATATCCAGCAGGCAAATAATCACCGCATCTCATGCGATCTATATCCGGCAGGCAAATAATCACCGCATAGAGACACTGAAAGGCAAGTAAATAAAATAGAATAAAACTCACGGAATCACCGGCAGACAAATAATCACCGCATGGAGACACGGGAAGGCAAATAAAAAATGGAATATCACCACGCAATGATCATGATCGTGATCCAAATCTCGTTCGTCGTCCTTCACGTTGCGTGTTGACAACAAATACTTTTTTCCCAAAAAATAAATTATTGCCATGCCTCATGCGGGCTAGGATATTGTAAGTCCGAGTATACGCATGAACATGGATAAATTCAATTCGATGCCTAGCAATAAATTTTCAGCTTTTAAGGCGACTTATGTTTGTCGTAACTTTCAGGCAACAATGTCTAAGCCTAGCTTTTATTTCAGATTCATTACGATAATGAATGTATTTCTTGATATTATGATGATATAATACACGTAAAAAATTGAATTGATATATTCTTGATTTTGACTTAGCTAATAAATATCTCATTTAATTTATGTTGCACCCATTGCAATACACGGGCACTCATCTATATTATATATATATAAATAGAATAGAAGCATAGTGACGGGTGTCTATGCGGGGCCTTCAACTGCCATCGGGTCCGCCAAGAACGGCCTGCTTCGTATCGTATGCGCGGATACGGTGAGCCGGTGGGGTCACGTCCACATCGGAACGTGCCTGGTACATTCATTCAGCAAAAGCCGATTATGCCCGTTTGGCTGGCAATTTTTGGCTAAAACTGACTGAAAAACACTATTCTAACTGAACTGTTGTAAAAGAAAAATATTATTCCGGCTAAAAAAAGAAGTCGAACAAGTTGAATATGAGGTAAACCGAACATGCCTATGTCATGTTGGAACTTGGAATATTCCTCAAAGAAGATTGCGGGGGTGACCCGTGCGCCGTGAGCGTGCGTTGCCGGCGACGTGCGAGCCAGCCGCCGGCTTTGTTTGTGCCGTGCGGCTGCGGTGGACGGCGAGGGCAACTGGACCCCACCTTTTCACGAGTCGGCTGCGTTGACGGGACGCCACCGGCCGCATTCCTCTGCCCCCCCCTGGCCCGCACGATGGGCTGAGAGAGGCTAGTAGCGTGGTGCCTGCACAGTACACTCTTTTTGCTTCTCCGATGCACACGGGATCCAGTAAAAAGGGTCCCTAGTAAGTATTCCGTGAACTGATTCGATTGGATTATGCCGGGGCGCCAAGCCATCGGTTTCCCACGGCTTCCTGGATTGATTCGTCGGTACGATACTACTCCCATTTCTCAAGCATGGTGAAACGATTGTACGGAGGAAAAATACACGACCTGATGATGGGCAGCCTGTTCGTTTAGCTGTGGCTTATCGTAAATGATCGTAAATTTTCAGTCAGAATAGTATTTTTCTCTTATACAAACCAGTCAGCGGTACTTCTTCCCAAACCAGCAACAATATGAACCAGCCAACCGAATAGGCTGCGGTACTACTAGTACACCTAACAACATAGGACCATATTGCCTTTTGTTAATCACGCCTCCATTTTTCAGCTGCCTACCAGGATCATCTAAGGGCAACTTCAACCTATCCTTCAAATTTTGGCCCCCTCTCTCCTGAAACGAGAGTCCCTTATCCATATTTAAGCTTCTACTTCTCAGCACACTCCAACCGATCTCCTAAAATCTTTCTACTTTACACTATATGACAGCTTTGTACACTACCCCAGATCTGGACATCACTGTCAGTTCAAAAACCCCTTTTACTGTCGGATTTTGAAC
This sequence comes from Miscanthus floridulus, assembly GCF_019320115.1. Classification (NCBI taxonomy): domain Eukaryota; kingdom Viridiplantae; phylum Streptophyta; class Magnoliopsida; order Poales; family Poaceae; genus Miscanthus; species Miscanthus floridulus. The sequence goes on along the minus strand of NC_089587.1, from coordinate 53,168,067 downwards.
CGACAGTGACATACCGGCAGTGATGGGGGGTTGACATCACTGTCGGTCCTTAAAAACCGACACTTATCTACAGACAACAGTGTCGGTTCCTGGGTCGACCCGGCAGTGTCCAGTTAAATAACACTGCCAGTTTGTAGTCCCAACCGACAGTGAAGGTTGCTTCAAGAGTGTTGGTTCTTGCCTCAAGTCAGCAGTGTTGAGCAAGCCTACACTGTCGGTTCATGGCTCAAACCGGTAGTATTGTCGTAACCATCACTGTCGGTTCATGGCTCAAGCCGGCAGTATTGAGCAAGGCAACACTGTCGGTTTGTTGCTAACCGGTAGTGATGGTTACGACAACACTGTCGGTTTGTTGCTAACCGACAGTGATGGCCCATTCGTATTTTATTGTTTTATAATTTATTTTAATTTATATTTTTTCGTGGAATCGGGTTTCGCTTTTTATACGCTACGTAGACGACATGTCGATCAATATTAAACATTACAAATGTTACAGTTATAGTTCAAATATTCTTATCAAGATCTCGATCCTTCAAAATAAAAAAAATTATTCGATAAGATAAAGCATGCTTCTCGGACTTGTTACAATAATCTGACGAGACGCTCTAGGCCATATTGGTCCTTGAACTTTACGGATTGTGCAATGGAAAAGATTCCATCTTTTTCCAATACCTCGGCTAAGATGAATTTTGCCAGCTCCGATTGAAGCGCGACGATCTCCATGTCTAACAGCCTTTCGTGGTTATATTTTTTGCGCTATCGTTCAAAAAAGATGATATCCAAAGAGGAATCAGTAAATTATTTTGTTGAATGATTAACAGACAAAAATAAAAATGGGGATTATACACACCAACTTATCGGCTTTTTCCGATTTTCCACCGATATAGCGAAGCATTGCCCATATTACATAAAACTCGCATTCATTGTTTCCCGCCGGCTGTTTTAGGTACTTACCCTCTATTTCAACAACCTTGAATGGGACATGTGTCCCACCGATATGTCTTCTTCGAACATTGAGCAACATTAAAAGGAGAAATGTTAGAAAGTAATATGTGTGATTAGAAAATAATATGTTATTAGGATCACTTACTAATTCAGCACTGCCACCAGTGCATCTAGATGATAAAATGGTTTTTTCTTTGAGTCCCACACCTCGATCAGATTTTTGACAAGATTAACACAAAATAAAGACGAAATGGTGGCTGCAATCACAGAATCCTAATTATCGAATAATCTTAATGAAAAAAGAAGCATAAAATTAAAAGCCGAGAACAAAAACTCGCAGTTGTAGGCATGTGAGTTTTGTTCTTCATCTTGAATTCGTCGAAAACAGCAATCAATCTATGTTTCAGGTCTTCCACGTCACATCCATGAAGTCCTAGACATGTCTTCTCATTGACTCGCAAGGGATCTAAGAAGCCTATGTTATCCCATTTGCTTTTTAGAATGTAAAATTTTGCTATACACCTACATAAAATCATGAGAAGTGCTCAAAAGTTAATAATTTGTGTCCCGAGAGAGTAGTTAATTGTAATATCGTACGTGTAGGGTACTTACATAGTCCACAGCGTCAACATTTATGTATTGAGAGAGCGTTTCTGGTATAGCTGGAACAAGCACTCCCACTCGACATCGAATTTCTCTTCTTTACGATAATTAAAAACATGTGGCGAATGGATAATAACCTCAAAACCAAAGTCCTCCGTCTCTATTGTTTGAGCCATGTAATATTCATATAACTGACGCATATATGTTGTTAAATTTTTATACTCATCATTAGGAACCAAAAGATTGCCCCTTTCATACTTTATTGCCGGTGTTGCCGTTCCTTGTACATCATAATAGATGGTCGCGACCTCTTCCATGGTTAATTTGGGGTTATCTTCAATGAACTTCTGTATCTTCCTTAAATCTTCATTGTGTATTTCATCGGCTCTTGTTGTAGCGTACTAATTCTGTGTTTGCTTTTTGAATTCGGACTTCAACAAAAACGAAGGCAGTGAGGCACAGAGATTGAAGAAACTAATATAATCTTCCTTCGAGATGTGTGCTGTAAATTTTTCCTCCATCAAGTTTGTAACGCTGCCACTGAATGACCTTTTTCTTTTTTTGTTGGTCCACTTTGGGAGCATTAGCGATTGAATCTAAAGACCTTTTCTGTGACTGCGAGGATGTCCTTGATCTTATTTTAGGCTGAGGTGGTGAAGGAGGAGGAGGATGACGACGAGAATTTTGTTTTCCTAGGGCTGATGAAGATGGAGGAGGAGGTGTCTCTTTTCTTGGGGCTGATGAAGATGAAGTTGGACAAGGAGGAATAGAAGGAGACCTCTGTCTTCTCAAGAGTGATGGCAAGGGATGAGGAGGGGAGTGATCTCTGTTGAAAGATGGTGAGTGATCATCGTGGGTGGGCAAAGACTCGCAATCGTCCTCATCATCAGAGGACAATTGGTGGTCAAGCTTAATGAAGCGCTTGCGCCAGGCCACTTGAGAGCCCTTGTTATGACCAAGTTTCGGCATGTCTTCCGCTACGGGGTACTCAATGTGTATCTTATTATACTTCTTATCAAGTATTCTGTTAATGGTGACACAAGCGTACCCCTGTGGAATTGGGTGGCCATTAATGGTCCCATCTCCCGCAGGCTAGGTCTGGCCGAGCGCCACCTTGTCCTTTGTCCATTCCTGATGGATGTACAACTTAACATTGATGGGTTCAGTGATGCCGTCCACTGGATGAGGCACATTCGCATCTTCTTCATCGAGCGGGGTCGATCTGCAGCTGCTGCGACCCCTAAACTGTGGGCTAAAGGCAGTAGGAGTAGGGTTTTGTGGTACTTCTGACTCCTAGGACAGCAAAATTTGTTGGACTTGTGCTTCAACAGTCGCCTTAATCTGTGCGTCCATTATTTCTTCTATCTCTTTTAGTCACCTCAAATACTCTGCCTCCTGATCCGCTCTACCCCTCGAGTAGCTCCGGTAAGAGTTTGATTCTTGGAGGAATGCTAGTTTCTAAGGAACAATACCGGTTCCTCTAATGCGACTGGGGTGCTCCTTTGTTCTGAGTGCTTGGGTGAGCATGTCTTTCTCCCTATTAGAAGTGCGAGTCCCTTGCCTTACTTCCTCAGTTGCCTGGGAGATCCTCTTGGTCAGTTCGCTCATGGGTTGATTTGTGGAGCTAAAGCTCCCATGCTCTGCGTGGCGTACATTCCTCCCCATACAGTATATTACCGATCTAGGCTCCTAATCGATGGTCTCAACCTGAACGCCTTCCTCAGCAAGGCGATCCATCTTTTAAAGTTCTGCTTCAAATTCTGGCATCTTTTTGGCGTAGCCACGAGAGCTGAGATGATGAGGATTCATCGCTTTCTGTGAGTTCTCCTTATTCTTCCTGCTCAGTTCTAAGTACTCCTTGGATAACCTGTATTTCTTGAAATCCTGTCAGAAGTCCTTCTGCTTGCTAAACTATCCACCATCGAAATCTGGCTCTTTATTGTGGAGGACAAAATTCTTATACAATGTCCCCTTGAAATTCTTGAAGCATGTCCCCATAATTTCTTTTGCTTTTTTCTTGACTAACTCCCTATCATACTCCGTTGGAAAAGTGAAATACTCTAGGATCTTGATATCCCATATGTAATCCTTCTCACTTTTGGGAACCCTCCATAGGTCATCATCTTTCTCAATCCACTTCCTGTACCTAATCGGGATGAAGTCCCTAACAAGTAACCCAAGAATAGTCTTATATTTGGTCAAAGCTATAGGCGGTGAGAATGGATCCCCAAATTCATCGAACTTAGTAATGTGTCAGTGTGCATTCCTACCAACAGGAATCTTTGACACACCTCACTTGGATCTGGCCTTCCTTCTACTCGAACCCTCTGGCTCCTCGGCCGACGGAGGCTCCTGCTAGAGACACCAAGTAAGCTATGACCCTCTCAATTGATTAGCGTGTTTGGTTACATAGTCACATGATACCAAAGTTACCTGGCTATCTTGGTCAGTTTGACCCGGATCAAGCAGGCCAGACAGGGTCCATGGCTACTCGTTCTCACCATCTTGATTGCACCATCACCGTTTGTCGGATCATGCGACTCTCTCATCCCAGCGATATCAGCCACTTCTTATTGCTGATCTGTTCTTCGATGACGGGGTAACAAACGACGATGAGTCATGGCTGTGACACGATCGTGGTTAGTTTTGGCTGCGAACAACTACTAATAGCATATATATACATATATATATATACCTTGATATATATATATAATATGTTTAATACAAAGTCTAATAATAAGTCCACAACAAAGTCAAATAATAGCATATGTTCACCAAGAACAAGTTCATTGTTTGATTGACCACATACAACAAAGTCCACCTACTGTTCTATGAAACTAAACCTGCATCAACTTCCAAATAAGAAAAGCAATGACCATCATCATAAATAAAAGCATGACATCTTTCCAAGACCAAGGAGCAATTCTTCTAATCTTCACATCTCCGGCGGGTGGCTTCTCTTTAATCTCCAGTGCCAACGGATGGCCATGGTTTGTATTCATTGGACCATAGTAGGCCGGTTGCCCATGGTTTGCAAGGTAGGCCAGATGACTATAGTAGGCCCTCAAAGCTTCAGCTTCTATGTTGTACTTTTTGTGCAAATTATCAGGGTAGCGATTGACTTGAGCATAGCAATCTTCCTAGGTTCGATAAATCCTAGGCATGTGACCAACATGCACTACATACCATGCCATGGTTGCCTATATATTTAAGTAAATTAGGCATGTGGTAAGTGGTAATGGTAACTCACTGAACAAGAGTTATTATTCAAGTTATATGGCCAAACTAAATCTATTTAATGTTACTTATCCTCCAAGCAATCCAGGTGACATTTCAAATGAAAATTTTGCAGGGCTGCAAAGTCTATTTTACTAAATCACATAATGCACATAAAATACTCACTTTGCAATCATTGATCATGAGAGAAAGTAAAACAACTTATTATGTGCATTGCTTTGCTAGTATTGCCTATCGCTAATGCAATAGTTGAGAGATGCTTTTTGGGAATGAAGATTGTCAAAACAACTTTGTCTAATCGCATGAGTGATCAGCACTTGAGTCAAAGACTTATTTGCTATCTAGAGAAAGAAGAAATGAAGAAAGTGACCAATGAGGCCGTGGTTCGATGTTTCATGACAATGGAAGGAAAAGGGCGTAAATATGATCTCTATTGCTAGAAGTCGAATTTGATACTAAAGTGATGGAGTTCATGAATTAACATAATCTGTACAAGAAAAATGTTTTTATGGCAATTAAAAGGGCTTTCTTGTCTGTAGAATGACGCGGGGAATGATCGCTAGGGGCAACAGGGCCATCCAAAAGTCGAAAAGTTTGATCAGGTCAGGGTGGATGAAGATATGATGACAGCTGATGTCAAATTATTAGTTTGTAGGGATACAGGAAACTCTCTTGCAAGTGAAGGTAAGAGGCCAGTTCCATGGCAAGACCGGTTAGCATTGAAGGCCTAGGCTCTCAGTTGATGTGGCTAAGAAATAAGCTACTTCTCTGTTAGCTGGCTTTGCAACTGTATCCCTCAAATGCTCAGTAGTGCTTTGTACAGAAACAATGGGACATGATAGTTATATGCATGTTACATTGCCTGATTGACAAACTCAGATGGTTGTACCATGCTCCTAAGCAAGTTAGACAAGAGGCTCTTTAGCAATGATGGGTGTAGGGGGCTGTTGCATTTTAAAAACTAGAGTATAGTAGATATTATTTAACCAGATGTACATATATTAGTTCTATAGGTCTAAAATATATATACTCCATCCTCACATCCAAAAACATTGAGCATCGGTGGCACTACAGACTAGACATTCATGATTAAACTATATGCTAGCATTGCAATAAAGTAGCAGTAACATAAATTATGGCAAGTAAATTAGCATATCAAACAATAAGTTGTAGTACTTGGTAAATGAAAAGCCTCTACTAATTCAAGTAAATAGTTGTGGGACACCGTGGAACATTTCATTAGACACATAGCGGGCAGTGAGCCATGCACTCATCGTGGGGGTGGGAAAGCAGTTGTCCACGCGACCCTGAAGGCCTCGGCGGTGGGAGTGCTGGCATGGAGGAGGGGCATGACCAGCATCATGATCGAGGAACGAGGGCACGGACGGCGCGGTGCTCTAGCTTGGGGTGGTGGACGGCGTGGGGCGGTGCTTCGTTGTGGGGCTGTCCTCCGGCGCGGGGTGGTGCTCCGACGGTGCGGGGGGAGTGGATGGCGCGGGGTTGAAATGAGTTTGGATAATTTCAACCCACGCCTCTTTTATACCAATAGCTCATCACTGTTGGTTTTGATTGTAAACCGACAGTGATGTGGTACATCACTGCCGAGTCATTCCCCAAACTGACAATGATGTGGTATAGCAGTTAAGTGTTAAGTAAGGTCTTAAGTAGGATAAAATTTCGTTTTGTGTCGAACTCCTTCTATTGGTGCAACGGTTAAGACCCCTCAACTTAGCCCCCGTGACCCGTGTTCGAGTCTCAGGCGGTCCAAATTTTTTTGTTCTATTTTATAAATTATTAATTTACTTCAGGAAATAGCTCATCACTGTCGGTTTTGATTGTAAACCGGCAGTGATCTGGTACATCACTGCCGGGTCATTCCCCAAACCGGCAGTGATGTGGTGTAGCAGTTAGGTGTTAAGTAGGATAACTTTTCGTTTTGTTTCGAACTCCTACTGACGTAGCGGTTAACACCCCTCGACTTAGCCTCCGAGACCCATATTCGAGTCCCAGGCGGCCCAAAATTTTTTGTTCTATTTTATAATTTATTAAGTGGCCTAAAGGTTAAAAGGAAAAAGTAAATAACCCTAAGCACACATCCTATACTAGCGCATCGATTAAGTCTCTGAACTCTGCAGCCTGAGACCCGATTTCGAACCCGAGGGCTGGCATAATTTTTTTAAATTTTTTAAATATCACTGCCAGTTTTTAAAATAAACCGACAATGATAACCAGTATCACTATCGGTTTATTGTCATCAATGCCGGTTTTTTGAAACCGACAGTGATGTTTATATATATTAAAAAAATTCTTTTATATACTGAATAAATAGAAGCATATGTATTCCTATGTCGAAATGACTTGAAATTTTTTTGACAAGCTTGTACACCCAAATTAAGACCCCACACATGATCTTAGGTTTTTTGATCAATTTTTTATTTATTATATTTTTCTGTGTGCTGAATGAGACAAAAGAGGGTGAATTTCATCTTTGACCCAATAGATTTTGTCATCCACCTTCACAAAATTCTTATCCCTAGGGCACATTAGAGCATGTGTAAAAGTTTGGCACCATTCCAGATCTTTTCGTGGGTAGACTCAGTTCAACCTATAATTAAACGGTCTCATCGCGCGAAAATTTAATTAAAACTCAGAAAGTAGCAATCCATCTCCCGAAAATCCCAAACTTGATGTTTCCTTCACACGTGGCACGTGCAAGCCTAAGAAAATGTTTGAGACCAATACGACACTGGAATGCCTATGAACCACAGAAATCTTGATAACCTCACCATATCGTATAGTTTGGCATGAACCCTCTAGTAATCAAGTGCGATCGTATAGACTCAATTTGACGAAAGTTTCTATAATTCTTGCAATCTTTGCATGAGCAGAAGACAGGGTTCTCATTTTCAGCATGGGCTTTAGCATCAGTGATAAACTGGCTGACGCCATGCATGTATCGCTTGTCCGTTCAGGACAGATGTATCCACTCTTGATTCATCTCTGCATAAAAAAATACTGGGACAATAATTACAAAGAATTAATAAGAAATCGAGCTTCATGAACAACAATTATAGCTCGAAAGTGCTATTTTTTGGAAAACATTATTATACACTAATTATTAAAAAATTAAAATTGGTAGCTCGAGCCTTGTAAATTGAAAATCGTAGTAAAAAACAATTATTGTGTAATAATAAAGAACATCCATTCTACTCTACTTCTAAGAACTAATTATAGCATCACATACTAGCAATGATGATCTTGACCACCATGAAATAATTAGCTAGGAATTTAAATGTGTTCATAGACACTAACCGTTTGGACGATGGATTCACCACAATTTAAGCCTTGCACAAATGTCTAATTGGAAAAGTGCTCTCTATAATGGAGAAAGAACTAGAATGAGAATCAAGCAATGTAGCCATCAAAACAAAGCTAATTAAGCAACAAAATCAAAAGGAGTGGATGTTTGTTACTAACCTTAAAGCAAAAAGATCAAGCCATTCTTCAAAATCCAAGCATTAGCTTTATGGTGAAGAGCAGCCGCAACAATGGAGGAAATGGTCCAAACGAGCGCCTCTGTTCTCGGGATGGAAGAGAGGAGGAAGGAGAGGACGACTGTAGCCTTTTTGTGCTGTAGGTTTATCATCGTCGATTTTTTGCTAGAACCGATAGTGATAGAGCCCAATCACTGCCGGCTATTGGCTTAAACTGGCAGTGATGAGTGGCCACCAAAACACTGTCGGTTCAAGCCACAAACCAACAGTGATGTAGTTCTTCACTGTCGGTTTTAGCCTAGCCCTAATCATTTTTTTATTTTCAAGCTCATAACTGACAGTGAAGGTACATCACTGCCGGTTGTCATAAATCCGGCAGGGATGATACCGACAATGATGTCTAAATCTGGCGTAGTGGTAAGAAGAGAGGAAGGAGAGTAGGAAGAGGACGAGAGACTCATACATCTAGGGGTTTAGTAGAGAGAAATAAGAGTTCCTTATCCATCGAGAGTCGGATGAGGCTTTCAAGTCCTGAGCCCTTAAAAGAAGGATAGGAGTCCACATGACAACTTATTGGTGTTGCCCCAAGCGAAGCTTTCGTGCACATGTGTTGGGCACACCACAAGCCACCAACTAACAACTACAGTAGCTTGCAGTTTGCGGATTAACAGTACTGTCGTAGTTTCCTTTTGTCAGGCAAATATAGTAACAAAAAAAACAGTACTAGGCACTCCAAACAAAAAGGCAGAAGCACTTGGCACTCCAGCTCCAGGGTGCAGGATCGGGTTGGTCCATGGACATGGAAAGAGGGGCCAACGCGGACAGACACCTGTGTCAATCAAAAGCATCAAATCAACGCAGCCATTTTCATCGATGCTAGTATTTGTACTAGCTTCTCTCTAAAAAAGAATAAAATTCTAAGTGTATTCTTAGTTAAATTGATCAAATTTTAACCAAATATATAAATAAATAAAAAGCATTAATATTTATAACATCAAATAAATATAGAATAAAAATACATTTTATGGCAAATCTACTTATATCTATTTAGTACGATAAATATCTATACCTTTTATATAAATTTGATCAAACTTAATGTACTTACCTTAACACTGTTTTAGAATTATATCATTTTTTTGAGATGGAAAGAGTACTATACTACAACTAGTACTAGAACCGGACCGAGGTCCGAACCAACTCAACTCAGGGTCTAGACGTACATAGATAGGTTCCAGAGAGGGTTTTTCCCTCCGGACCCGGTCCAGACCCAACAACCAGACCACCTCAGGGTCCTGTCCCTTCAAACACATGTAAAAACACTCAATTGGATCCAGAGGACATGGTCCGGACCCTAGCTCCGGACCCAGAAAACATGGTTCGGACCCTAGAATCGGACCCAAGGGAGATAGTCCTGAGCTCCGGACTCAGCACTAAAACGACTATAACTCTTAGTTCCGAACTCCGATTTCGATGATCTTGGACATTTTCGAAAGCTTATGCAGAGGGCTACACATCCCACATGCATATTTTATCCAAAGCACAATCAACATAGAATTCCAATCGAAGAACCATCATATAGTTCGGAGCACACCGAAAAATCTTTTCTTCACCAAATCTTCGCCTCCTTTGTAAATGTGCCAACATCACCAAGTGTACACCACCAAGTGCAAGTGTGTTAGCATTTTTCAAGTACTTTCCAAGGGTTAATTGTTAGCATACTAGGTCCTAATGAATATCCATGAATCACTTCACCTAGTGGCACTTGATAACCGCTTTAACCGAGATTCCCCCCTCTTGATAGTACGTGTGACAGAACCGTCCAATTTATACAAGATCAAGTACAACTGCCATCGCTTAAGATGTTGTCAGCACATACTTTCACTTATATAAACCCGGTAGTCCGCCGAGGGCCACGAAGGACCTCGATAAATCCACATCACAACCAAGACCATAATAGATTAAGCAAATACACATCACATACATGGAGTTTACAGCGAAAATAGTATTACAATTGAGTTCATAAATAAATAAAACAAGTTTGAGTTCAATTCTGATTAGCAAAAATAACATAGCTTTGAAATTATTATAATAACATAAGTTCCAATTATATTGCTAGCATAATGACATCCTCCAACAACAACATATAGATGAGAAATAAATATAGAGTCGCCGAGTCCACCGGCACTTAGCCACACCCTTCAGCAGGCTGAACCTTCACCTACAACATGGTGGGATAAAACTCTAAGTATTAGAATGTACTCAGCTAGACTTATCCGACAAGAGAGAAATAAAAAGACTCTAAAGGATATGCAAGGCTTGTTTGGCGGAGCTGTTTGAATAGCATAACTTTGCAAAAGAGCATTACTATCATAAGTCCTTACTTTTAGTGTTTTATTCAATATTTTATCATCAAGTTCAGTAAAGCTTATTATAGCTAAATTTGCACCTATTCTATAGCAATCACTTAATTAACATTAATAAACATCACAATAATAACTATATCTAGTTTATCATATAATCCGTATAACCATCATGTTCCATCAAGTGTTACTACGAATACTGGACAGTGACCAAGTTTCTATCCGGGAGAGACGGCGATTCAAAATGATTGCACCTAGCTAGGCAGAAAATCCATATCACAAACCCAGGCAGACCTGATCATGAGCCACCTTAGGTCACCTTTGGTACTATTCTGGTCACATTTCGTGGGTCCAAGCTGAGCCGCATACTTAGGAACCAACCGGTTGCCAGGACATTCAGGCCCAGCCTGCCCATGGTCATATTTATGTCCCCGCACATCCTTCCTACATCTAGTATGCGCGACATACATATCGGATTCCCGGCCCAAATAGAGCTACTCGGCTTCGCGGTCGAAACGACTTATCAGGCCAGCTAAGTGAAAGGTGGTGTTCAATCTCGACCAGGGTCCAACAATGGTACGGTTCTTAACCGATACAGACGGGATCAACATAAGTCATATCACCATCAACATATAAGATCCCGTTCGGTCTCCATTTATATAACATCACATGGTTCTTTTCCATGATAGTAAATATAGCCAACCGTGGCCAGGTATCCACCTATATCTCGCAAGTGACAGGAAATCACTCGACTTCTACTAGGCTAAGCATAGATTGACCTACTCATCTAGTAAGGATACATGTATTTATATATAGTGGACAAGGTAGGGCAAAATGCACCAACGGTTTCATCCAACTCCTACTATCTAATGCATCATACAAAAGTTATACTCATGTGCATTTATAAAAAGAGAGGGTAGGAGACATAGAATGCTTCGGAGCTTGCCTGGGATCCGACACAAAGTCAGTTCAGTTAGCTTGCACCATCTTGGAAACATCTCCACTCCAAGAATGCAATCCAAGGGTCCTTCCATCTTCGGGATAGGTCCATCAAACAATGTATTCAGGTTCAGCTCCAACATCACGTCCTTTGGTTCCTCGCGTTGTACATCTAGCATACCTAGATGGAATGCAAAAATGCAGATGTATGAATACCGAGGAAGCAAAACATGATGCATTTAAAAGACATACAAGACATCCACGAGGACACAATGAACGATGTAAGCACCTAGAGAGCAAGCCATATAATTAACTATCACACAAACCTATCATGCTAGGATAACAAGAAGGCAACACTAAGTATTCATTCACAATCAACTCAAGTTAAGCTATCACAGGGCAAGCATCTATCATAAGCTAACTAAACTTAGCATCACATAACCAGCAGGTGAGATATAAATAAAGATACATGTTCACTAGGCATCTCAGGTAGATCAATCTAACACCACTAAATTTGTGGGCTAACACTACCAATCACACAAGCAATACAAAACGAAAGCAATCAACTACAGGTACAATAAAGATTCTAGACAGCAGCATAGTAGGCACTTGTTTTGATTATAAATAGAGTTACAAATGTCAAACAGAGGTGATTTTAGACTTTCTAGAAAGCTAATGAAATTGTCTACAACTTTGTTATTTACACCCAGAGTGGATTCATTAGTTAACTAGGATAAAAACCACAAGAAAGTAGAACTGCACAGCAAGGACATAAAACTGACATGAACTTCAGAAATGTATATATGAAGTTTTAGACATCCAACAAATATGATTCTTAACTTTATGGAAAGCTCATTAAGTTATATATAACTTTCTTATTATCATATCAGAATGATTCAACAGTTAACAAGACCAAACAACACGAAGAAATAAATCTATCTAGACTTGGACAGATTCTAGCATTAGGATTTAGACATCTGTATCTAGAGATCTGGACCACGAAAAGGTGCGTTCTCTAACATTTTGGAAAGCTTAAGAAAATCATAACAATTCTTTTCTTCACATCAAGAGGTGATTCAAAAGTTATCTTAGTAAAAAAGGCACAACATTACAGCACTGTCCAGACCATAGACAAAACCTGACAGGGTATTTGTAAAATCTATTGCTCCCAAACCAGTTGGCCTAAAATTATGAAATTTTAGAAGAACAAAGATAAGGAAGCTATCTACAACTTTTATATTCACCATATCTACAGAAACATCATCATCACCATGTAACTATCACCACAATAGAAACTATACAAGCAACCATTTTCAGCACATAAGCAAAAAGGTTCCCCACTTAATTAATTAGCAAGATCATACATGTATAACTAATTACATGACTCACAAACTACTATTAAAATACTTAACTGACATTAGTTATAACTAGCATGAAAACACAATAAAGTAACTTTAAACATGAAGGTTAGGTGGCAAGGTCCATCTTTTAGTTATTCACTGAACACCCGATTATTAACTAGCAAGCATGCATAACAAGTACATTGAGAAAGACAACTTGCCCCCAAAGTATTTTAAGATGGTTTCTGAACAACACCTAAACATCTCTAACATACACCTGGCACTTATTCAAAGCAGAGTAAAGCAAAGGTCATCAAACTTGCATATGCAACATAATTACCAGTTGTTATATCAACAAGAGAGCATACACCCATGTATCTAAAAGATCAAACCAAAATCAACACAAGTCAACAACATACCAATCAACACAACTATTAGAAACATCACAAGAGACATTCAAAAGCTTATTCACTATTAAGCATTCACTAATCCTTTATATATAAAAACCTATATATTAAATATAGGTAATGTTGTAAACATCTCATTTGAAGCTAAAATTTTTATGTGTGGGAGATGTTATCAAAACATTATTACTGTATAAATCTTACATGCTCAGATTTAGTAGATTAATTATTATGATAAAAACAAGTTTTTATTGCAATCAGCATGTGAGAGCAAGATAAATCTATGGATGACTATTTTCGGTAAACACATGGCTATATTAATGTTCCATAGGTCACAACAACATCATACAAAAGGTAGTGGAACCACATTTTCTATTTTTACACATGTATATTATTTATAAACCATTTAACAAGCACTAAACAAGTTAAATCAAAAGCTCAGTCATACTACATCCAATAAACCTGAAATTTTTACCATAGCACAAGCTTAGCCTAGCATAAAAATTTCACTTCAATTAGAGTACTACAATTGTAGATATGATTTAAGCACAGAAAGCCCTAACAAGGCATAAATATAAATCTACAGCAAAAACTTTCTACTAAAATATGCTATATTATGCTTCTACTGTATAGATCTACTCAAAAGGATTCGAAAACATCTTCATTTGCTATTTTACAATTTTTCTATGATTTACTACGCAATTTTAAAGTTTCAACCGATTATATGCATTAAAGAAAAGGTTAACCGTTAAAGGAAAAACACTTTTGCACCAGAGACCCTAAATATTTAACTAATCAATAAAGCCCAGATCTGAAAACTACTCTCTTTGGTTATTAAGCATCAGGAACCCGACAACTTGTTTCTAATTCGTTTTAACCCTTCTTCCTCTTCCTTCCGGCAGGGACGGAGTAGAGGACGGCTCAGGCTGTCGATTTCCGGCCGGCAGGGGCGGCGCCGGCGGCGAGCTGCAGGCCGCGGCAAGCCCTGGCCTGCGTAGGGTTTTGGCTCGGCCCAGGGCGGCCTGTGGTGGCCCGGCCACGCGCGGTCGAGGGGCGGGCGGCCTGAAGCCGAGCGTCTCGACGGGGAGCGGCTCAGGCGGTGGATAAAGGAGGAGGAGCGATGCGCCAGACTAAGGGAGGGGCAGCGAGCACAGCGGTGCTCTCCGCAGAGCGTGCGAAGATGGAGGACGACGGAGAAGGAAGCGGCGGCGGAGCTTTTCTCGTTTGCCATGGAGGGCGAGAGAGCGAGATACCGAGGGCGAGAGGGAGCGAGTGCGAGCGAGAGAGACAGAGAGAGCGGCGACCGACGAGGGTGTCTGGGCGTCCAAAATGGGGAGAGCGAGGCGAGGTGGCGAGCATGCGAGCGAGCTGGGGCGCCACGCGGCGCGCGCGACCTGAGGCCGGTCGGCCACGATGAGCGCTGCAGCTGTTCAGACGGCCAAGAAATCGACTGAAACTGCCATCTTCCTCCTTCTCTAACTCTCTAACAGGATGATGATTTGTCCAACCAATTGCACCATTGTGTAGATCTATAAAAGTACTACAACATTGCTTACAGGTACTTGGTCAAATTTCAACTGGTTTGCGAGATATAAATCCCCAAAGTAGGGTACTTGCAAACTGCAAACTGAAAAAGTTCAGTGCCAGACTTAGCTGATTTTTGGACCCTGAAAACTGCACTGGATTCGATCTTGGGGTCCCTATTTGGCGAGGTTAGAGGCTGAACTAGGTATTGGCCCTTAAATAAAAGTTGTTATATTTAATCTAAGCTACAACTCTTATTAAGGTAAAACATCATACAGGCATTCTATGATATAGATCCACACAGGGCAAACTAACATCATGAAAAATACATTTTTAGCTACTCACACATGGAAGCAATTTCAGGTCAGGTCATGAATATAAACATTGTTTCATTTTTTATCCTTAGTGTGTCTAGGTTGATTAGGTACTCAAACAACACTCACTTGCATTAACAATCATGATCATAAAGCATAAACATGGATAAATTAAGCATTTCATGGTAATAACATAGACAAGTAAATGCATCACGACATGCTCATGCTCATTGAATAAATGAATGATGCTTATGCTCATGCAATGCAAGTGAAACATGCAAACTTAACACCTGGGGTGTTACAGTATGGCTATTTATCCTAAACCCACTAGTGTCTTGAGTGGCAAAACAAAATAGCCCTATCAACTATACCTTTGCGTCGAGCCTATTTTGTTTTTCTCTTTCTTATTTTCTAAGTTTGGAGCTTGATTACCATCATCACGTGTCCCCCAACATCACCATGGACTTCATCTTTGCTCCATCACTTGATATGTACTAACCTATCTCATATTCACTTAGAGCCAAAGGTTAGTACCTAGGGTTTTATCAATTGTTCAAAACTAAACTAGTGCTTTCACCTAGATAGTACCTTTCTGTTCCTCTCACTATTCCTAAACTCCCACCTAGATCCCCGTGGGATCCTTCCTCTCCTATTTTGCCATGCTTACTGGTGGTAAGAGGGAAGGAGGCCCAATTTCCTTCCGCTTTAGATTTAGTTTTGTTGAAGCCTTCTCCATGGTAGTAGTTGTGCTTTATCTCGGTCTGCTCCCTACTACTTCCATGGTCGTCTTCGTTAGAGCTTTGTAGGTTATCGTCGACTTTGTGGCTCCCAGAGTCGGAAGCGGTATCGTCGTCATTATTAAGGATATGAATGTGAACCTAGGGAACCAAGATAATTCCTGCCCCCTTTTAGATTAGGAGTGATCTACTCTTCCTCTCAATCTTGTTCATAGGAATCTTCATATTCTGCACTATATTGGTAGACCCATTTGCATGTTCTTCAACATGTCCTAGTTACATGCAATGCATTATATAGTGCCCTCAAAGGGTAGCCTCCCGCGTCCTGTCTTTCTGGGTGATATGACGAGACTGGAGGTGCAATCCCACTACAATGAGGCTAGGACATTAGGCTGAGAAGACGGCCGATGGTTTGCCACCCCACATCCCTCTCTCTCTTAACTGGCACTAGTTCATAGCCGGGGTTTACTCTTCATCCTAAATTCAAGTTGTACCGCCGCTAGATCTACTGCTTATTGATCCTATGTATCTATCACTATTATCTTACATTTACATGACCAGTAGTAGGGGAGAAAAGCATCTATTCTATAGTACACTATAGTAGCACGACTTGATTAATTACTAGCAGCTCAATCACATATAGGCTCCGTTCGCTTCGGCTGATTTGTTGGGAGAGAAAAACACCATTTCGGTTAAAAAATAAGCTAAAAAGAACGGATTATAAGAGAAGCGAACATAGCCATAAAGATCATCCAGCAAGCACACTTATATCAGGACAGGCGGCGGCGGCGGCAGCAGCAGCGGTGGTGACGAAGGCGGCCAATCTCCGATCGAACTCGCAACTCAGGGCTTCAGGGCGGGGAATGCTGTGGAATCAGGAATCAAGTGAGAAAGAATGCAATGCATCCAAGAGTTGCAGCAACTACTTGTGTTGCACTTCCTGTTACCCAAGAAGAAGAACTCCGATGTTGAGGAGAGAGAGACCGAGTAGCAGCAGAGTAAACGCGCACAAGCAGAGAACCCGGTCCGTCTCCCTGCCCGCCACCATCGCACTGGCAGCAGAGGAAGCCAAGAGGAGGCCCACGAGGGCGAGGTTGCGGCGCAGCCAGTGTACGAGCGCACGTACACGTACACCAGCGGCGAGCACCACAGGGCGAGCTATGGGCGCCGTCGGGTCTTCGTCCATCCGAACGCCGACGAAGATGAAGCTGGCGCCAGCGAGCATCCCGGCGAAGCTGAGAAGCAAGGCGAAGCCGCCGGTGGAGCTGACGCCCGCGTTGACAAAATGACAAATATCATCGTGAGGGCGAGGCCGCTGGCCACCGCCCTGCTGCCCCGAGTGGTCATTGGCGGCGTCTGGCGTGGCGACAGCGATCAGTGTGAGGTCGCGTAGCACGAAGCAGGGAAGAAGGAAAGTGCGGTCGTTGTTGAGAAGACAAGGTTTTGCCCTCGTTGTGCCGGCGCGCTGCTCCGTCGATTTGGTTGCCCGAGGCCCTCCATGGCCGGTATTTATGGACTGGCGGAAGTGATGCGCGTGTGGGACTGGGAGTGGGAGGGAGGGCGACTGGAGAAGGACTTGTTAGTTAGAGACGGCAAGGAATTGATGCTCCGTCGATTTAGATAGAGATAGTGATGGCGTTTAACCTGTTTTGTCTTGGCATGGGGCTGGTTTGAATCGGACGGTGCTAGTATAGGCTGCCCCACAGGGTATATCGTGGCCCACCTGTCATACCCCTGGGTCGCGCACACACACTGCTCGGTACTCTTGTATCTCTGTGTGCGTACGCGAGTCGATTTAGCGATTGATCTTTTTCGTTTTTCCATGGCCCGTTTTTAAGGTCCGGAATGGGGACGTGTTCTTGTGCCGGTTGCCAACATGAAAAGCTTCTTCCGTCCGAGGCGTCGCGCTACCCATGGGCGGGGGCGGCCCCTCCCCAACTTGGCCAGCCCGCGATTGCTAGGAATTGGGAACTCCTCCTCACTGAGTCCCCGACGCCGATTTCTGCAATTTCTTTCTTTCCTCACATTTTTGTAAACAAGCAAGAATTAACACGGGCTCTGTTCATTTCATCGCCGCGCGTGGCGCATTCGTGGTGTACTACTACACGATCGATCGTGTATACCCGCTTGGAGCTCTCTTTCCGCTTTTTGAGCATTCTTTTTTTTTTCTAACGAACTTTTTTTTGCCAACAAAAGATATACGTACAGCTTCTAAAGGTAACTGGCTTCTTTTGGACCAAGAGACACGAGTTGGGTCTGCTAGGTAAATTTTATTTTAAATTATTTTTCGGATACTTGAAATTTCCGGAACTAATTAACTTAATTAATAGCTAATTATTGTTTGTCTTAGCATTTTGTTGATGTAGCAGTCGACAAATTATATATTCAGATTCAGATAAGCCTAAGTTTCAGTTTAAGATTGTGCGTCGCATGATGCAGAAAGGTCAAACCTAGTATCAGCTTGTTCGCGTCCTGGTTCCTAAAGTACTCCAGTCAACAGCAAGCTGTACTAGGCGTTTACTCGGTCGGTTTGAATTTGAAAAAGAAAAACGGAGCACACATCACTGGACTCAATAAATACAAGTAGTGTTATGAAGGATAGAGCTCTGGGTTCGGTTCGGATACAGCAATCGAACCAGGCAGTGATCACAACTATGATCATCTAGAGTAGTTAATCTCCACCCAGCCACTGATAGTCACACAATTTAACACAAAGTACTCAAACTTTGCATACAGATATGCAGAATACGATCTTCATCAAGTTAATACATATGATTGCATTTGATCAAAATGATCCAAGACAGTAATACTATCGTACATGACCAGTAGTAGCACGACCTGACTATTTATTAGCAGCTCAATGGACACTTGAGCTTGCATGGCATGACAAAGATTATCCAGCAAGCAGACTACAATTAGGACAGGCAGCAGCAGCAGCGGTGGTGGTGGTGGTGGTGGTGAAGGCGGGTTAATTCCGATCGGACTGGCAACTCCGGCAAGGGTCAGGGCAATGCTGTGTCGAATCAGGAATCAAATCAAATGAGAATGATGTTGGGGAGGGAGAGCCCGAGTAGCAGAAGCAGAGCACCGGGGCCGCCTCCCTGTCCGCCGCCGCCGCACTGGCAGCAGAGGAAGCCAAGAGGAGGCCCACGAGGCCGAGGTTGCGGCGCA
Organism: Miscanthus floridulus; assembly: GCF_019320115.1. Lineage (NCBI taxonomy): Eukaryota > Viridiplantae > Streptophyta > Magnoliopsida > Poales > Poaceae > Miscanthus > Miscanthus floridulus. The sequence continues at coordinate 53,148,999 of NC_089587.1, read as the reverse complement.
GGCAGTGTACGAGCGCACGCACACGTACACCCGCGGCGAGCACCCCGGGGCGGCCTATGGCGGCTATGGGCGCCGTCGGATCGTCGGCGTGGCCGTGAGGTCGCGTGGCACGAAGCCGAGCCTAAATTCTTTCATAGACTGGGGAGATCTTGTTTTGGGAATAAGAACAATAGTAGTATGATTTATGTTCTCTGGCAGCATACCTCCATTGAGGAAATTTAGCACCGCCGCCCTTACCTCCTTGCCTAGAAGGTCCCAATGCATTTGGTAAAACCCAGCAGTGAACCCGTCCGGGCCTGGAGCCTTGTTGGCACCCATCAGGTGGAGTGCAGTCTCCACTTCCACCTCCGTATAGGGCCCGGTAAGCCTCTCGTTCATAGCCTCGGTCACCTTGCTGGGTACACGTTCCAAAATTTATTCCGGCTGCAAGTTTTCTTGAGCCAAAAAGATATTTTCATAGAACTCAGTCGCCACCACTTCAATCTCCTCTTGTGTAGCAGCGATCGAGCCATCCTCGCGACTGAGAGACTTGATCATATTGCGTTTCGCTCTCGCCCGCGATTTTGCTTGAAAAAGGGATGTGTTACGGTCACCATCCTTGAGTCATTCCACTCTCGATCTTTGCTTCTCCATCATCTCCTCACGTGAGAGCAGTTCGGAAATCCGAGCCATCAAGCTCTTCTCGTAGCGTGAGGGTCCAGCTCCTATACAACGTCCACGCTCCAATTCCAATTCATTTCGGAGATCGGCTAAGTTTTTCTTAACCGACCCAAAAACATTCCGATCCCAGGTCTGGAGGCTGGCCTGCATCTCCCTCAGTTTTGACTGCATTGCCTCCAAATCCTGACCGGTCGGATTCTGTCCCCAAGAGTCCCGAATGAGGGCCATATAAGACGGGTCACGCTGCCACATGTTTTCATAGCAGAAATTCTTCTTTCTTCTTCTCCTGCTCAACGAATGCTCTAAACACTCAATCACCAAGCAGCTGTGATCCGACATCGTCGTTTGCACGTTCCACACCTTCACCTCATGGTACATGTCCAGGAAGGAGTTTGTTGCGAAGCCCCTATCCAACCTGACCTTTATATTGTGATCTCCATCTTGATGGTTGTCCCATGTATACGGGAGACCAATAAACCCCAAGTCTAAAAAACCACAGATTGACACCGCCTCCCGGAAGCCCTCCATCTGGCGTTCAGTCCTCCCCGCGGCCCCGAATTGTTCTGACGCATGAAGGACTTCATTGAAGTCGCCAGCACACAACCACGGCAGGGAGCTACGGTCATTGAGTAGCTTCAGGCAGTCCCAATTCTCAACTCCTATACCGGAGACTCCCCATAAAAACCAGTGAACCTCCACTTATCCACTTTTGTAACCGGGTCAAGGACAGCTCCGTCGATATGTAACTTGTCCAAACTTTGCAACCGAAGTTCTACCTCGTCTCTCCAAAGCAGCGCCAAACCTCTTCCCCGGCCATAACTGCCCACTCCGAGGCCGTGGGGGAATCCCAGTGCACTTCGAAGACCATCCACTCGATCCGAGAAAAAACGTGTCTCCGACAAGAAGACGACCATGGGACGATGTAGGTCACATAAGCTACGAAGATCTCGAACTGCCTCGGGTTGTCCCAAACCCCGGCAGTTCAAACATAAGTTTTTCATCGTGCCCGCGGAGGCTGTCGCTCGCATCCGCGGCCAATCTTGCATTTTGAGAATTAGAACCCCTCTTTTGTTTCTTCAACAACTCCAGCATACTTTAACCACTATACTCCGACCCACCATCTAGTTGGGAAAATCTCGAGTTCACCAACCCTACTGGCACAATGGCATTTGATCCGTCCACTGGAACGTTGAGGTCTGGAGTTTGCAACGCTGGTCCTGCCCCCTTCGACTTACGCTTACGATTCGTGGAGTTGTCTTAAGTTAAACTTTTTAAAATTTGATCAAATTTCTAGAAAAAAAAAACATCAAGATTTATAATATCAAGCTAGTATCATTAGATGTACCATAGAGTATATGCTCATTTTATGTCATAGATGTTGTTATTTTTTTATAAAGTTAATCCAATTTTAAATTTTTTTTTTGACTAACACGGATTTTATGAATTGATTTATTTATGGATAGACAGAGTATCTAGACATAGCACTTACGTAAAAATAAAAAAAATTAAAATGATTTATAATTTAAAATGAAGGGAGTAAATAAATAGTTGTCGATGCAGTGTTCCTCAGCGCCAGGCGGATCGAGACATTGTGTGACACACGGCAGCAAAAGTCCACGGTCGAGCGCTCGATGCGTGAAGGGTGAGCAGCGGGCAGGGGTGTAGCATGGCACGGTAGGCCGTAGGCGATACGCTGCCGTTCCATGTCGTCTCATCACGTACCCGCAAAGTAGATGGCCCCACCAAAAAGTCTATGGCTGCCGTCGGGCCGGCCTGTTGCGCTGCCGATGGGGGGCGAGTGCCGGCGCAAACGTGGGCCCAGGCCCCTGCCGCGTCGGGGTCCCCCATTCCATCGTAGCAATCAGAATATCTGATGGTGCTGTCGGCCACCACATGGGCGCATAAACTGAAACTGACAGAATCTGATGGTTCAACAGTTGTTCATCTGATGCTAAACTTTAACTCTATCACATCACATCGGATTTTAATATGTATTAAATATAAATTAATTAGAAAATTAAATACATAAATGAGACTAATTTACGAGATAATTTTTTAAGCCTAATTAGTCCATGAGTTGACAATGTGGTGCTATATTAAACATAGGCTAATGATTAATTAATTAGTCTTAATAAATTCATCTCGCGGATTAGTACGAACTTATTAATTTTATTTATTATTACTGTTAAACACCTGACGTGACAACCCATGCGTGACATCATAAACTTTAGCTCAGGTTCAACAGTTGTTCACTAGCAACTTCCCCTCAAAAAAGAAAAAAAGTTGTTCACTCGCAACCGACGGCGTGAATGCCCACGAAATCGGGTTCGCCGTGGGACGGGTCGGGCCCAGGCGCCGGACGCGGCGAGGTCCATCTGCTCCCCGATGGCGTCGGCGCGGTATACGACAACTTCGGCTACCGCGTGCTGCAGCTCCCCCGCCCAGGCGTCGGACGCGGCGATGTGCTTGTAAACCTGCTCCCCGACGGCGTCGACGTGGTGTACGACAACCACGCCTGGCAGTTCCGCCCGGGCGCCGGACGTGGCGAGGTGATTGCCAACCTGCTCACCGACGCTGCCGGCGCGGTGTACGGCGCAGGAGATTATCCCGTGTACCAGGCACGCCGAGGGAAATGTCCGTGCGCTCCGCGGCACAGCATCGGCTTGGGGTACGACGGCATGGTGGGCGAATACCTGCGCCTTCTGCTCGCGTTCGTCGGAATTGGCGCCTGCTCCGTGGCTGTCAACGGGCTCGCCGCCGCTGTGCTTTTGGGCAGCCTGTTTCTGGTTATCCTGCGGGTGCTCCGTGTGTAGTCTTGTCCGATGCTGAGTGGACTGAAGCAGCCAAAGGAGGATGTGATCTGAGATTTAACGGGGAATAATCCGGCATGTGTGTGGTGTACGTATGGGTTCTGGTCTTTGGATATATAGAATCGTTGGCTTGGTTTGTTTAGTGTGTCGGGCGTCAGGTTTGCTAGTAGCACAATATGCAGTGGCCCTGAATAGGATTTGAATTTTGAACTTCTCAACTACTCTCTCTCCAGATAGCAACTCGTGGCCAAAATACACTGAGCAACACAGAGTGCTCTGATAATATCTCGTAATGGATGCTTAGTTCAGTGACATTTCATTCATCAAATCTAGGACATATGAAAAAACAGACATTCATACTCAAAACAGGATGTTCAAGTTACAGACACGATTGCTTTTGATCAAATGCTCACAGACAGTTTACTAACTTACATCGTCTTTCAAAAGGAACAGTATTGCAATATGCATGGCAAGTAGGAAAGAAAAACGCTTACAATCCAACAAAAGCACATGACAGAGATTCTCTCGCAATAGTACAGGTTTAAGACAGATGCAGGGGCAGTGGCAACGGCAGCTGCGGCGGCAATGGCTAATTTCCGATCATAGTGGCAATTCAGGGCTTCAGAGAACGGTGTGGTTTCAGGATCAATGCATTTCCGATCATAGTGGCAATTCAGGGCTTCAGAGAACGGTGTGGTTTCAGTATCAATGCATTCAAGAACTGAAAACCAGTTATTCACCACGAGGTCAGATGTTGATGAGAGAGACCGCGAGCAGGAGCAGAGCCAACATGGCAAAGCAGAGCACGGGGCCAGCCTCGCCGGAGACCGCCGTGAACGCACAGGAAGCCATGACGAGACCAACGACGGCGATGTTGCGGCGCATGAGCGCTGCGAGAGCACGTGCACCGTCGAACTCGAACACCACCAGGACGGTGGGCACCCGGTGGTCGGCCATGCGGACGCCGACGGTGACGAGGTTGGCGCCGGCGAGAACCCCCGTGAAGCTGAGGAGTAAGCCGAAGGCGCCGGCGTCGGCGCCGGAGTGGATGCCCACGCTGACAGAAAGCAGCATGACAGTGAAGCCGATGGCCATAGCCCTGCTTCCCGGTGTGTTCATCGGCGGCGGCGGCGCGGCACCGTAGTCCTCTGTTAATCGGAAGAGCAACAAGAAACATTTTTCAAGGTCGGAGGAAGAACCACGTAACAAAGGATGTCACGTGATCATCGTCATGTGACCGAAAGGGGGAGTGCAGAATTGGGTGAAGAATTTGTAAGGACTGATGAGAAGGACAGTTCCGACGCTGTAGAGAACTGTACTACAACAGAGACCAACCGTCCGGTCGACCGGCACACTAAACGAAATCCCATCTCTTGACAGAAATAATCCGTGGGACAAATTTTGAGGCGAATAAAAATTGGCATGCAATAGTTTAAGGAACGTTACCGATCGACGGAGTGAGGACGTGTAGGGCCTGAGCTGAGCCGCGAGCGAGCGCGATGCTGATGCTGCGGGGTGCGGAGCTTCCCGTGTCTGCTCTGCTCTCACCGAGGAAGAACTTGCCGGCCTCCGGCCGCAGAAGAGGAACGCAACGGAAGGAGAGGGCCGTGAGGGAGCAGACAAGACACCGGAGAGGGAGAGGCGCGTTGCAGCAAGCGGCGAGGTTGGCTCTCTCTATACATAAGGCGGACTGGTGGCGTAGTAGTACGTCTTGTGCGGCCTCCAGCTATGACGTCACACTCGTGCCGTCAGCACGGCTGGAGAAGGGCCGTCTGGCCGGCCTGTTTCGCTGCCGACGGCGAGTGCCGGCGCAAACGTGGGCACAGGCCCCTGCCGCGTCGGGGTCCCCCATTCCACCACTAGCCCGAGTGTTCACTAACAGATGATGATCCAGACAGGAGCATTTGCAAAAGCAAGCAGGACTTGAAAAGAAAAGGGCACCAATCTCCGTCAAAGTTGCGCAAACGGGTTGGTTTTGGTTGTTAGCCCATGTTTGTTTTATTAGAGCCAATTTGGTGATTGGATCCATCCAGCGATCAAGGCACCATTTGGATGTCAAAATTTTTGGCAAAACGCTACTGTAGTGTTTTCGTTGTTATTTGGCAATTAGTGTCCAATCATAGTCTAATTAGGCTTAAAAGATTCGTCTCGTGGATTTCGTCTAAACTGTATAATTAGTTTTATTTTTTATTTATATTTAATGCTTCATGCATGCGTCCAAAAATTCGATGTGACGGAGAATCTTGAAAAATTTGGTATTTTGGAGTGCAACTAAACATGGCCCAACGTTGTCTGGTCTAGTAGCCTGGCAGCTTGGTAGACAGACCCAGGGGATAACTTTAGGTGTACCGGGACCGCGGGAGGCTGCCGCCACCCGCGACGCACACGAATAGAGAAAACTCACGGCGCGGGCCGGCGGGACCGCGGATGCGTCCGTGCGGAGGTGCGTCTTCGAATGCCACGTTCCAAGCCACCGATTCGGTCACGTCCGTATCGTCCCCAATTCTCCAACCAAATGCGGCGATCGACGTCGACCTGCAGGTCCGGCACCTACGCGCCAGGCGAACGCGTGAACTCGCGGCGTCTGTTGGGCCGAGCGTCGGTACTCTGTACAGAGCGGGCTTCGCGCCCACGGCCACCGCAAAACGCCGCCATTCCTGCCTGCACGGCAGACGCACGTGTGAGGCTGGCGTGCCGCCTACGCACTCGAAACCTTCTACTTGTCGGGCCTTGTTTAGATATCTCTAAATTCTAAGTTTTTTCACTCTCTTTCCATCACATTAATTTTTAGCCGTTTGTATAGAGTATTAAATGTAGGTAAAAAAAATAACTAATTGCACAGTTTAGTTGGAAATCACGAGATGAATCTTTTGAGCTTAGTTGGTCCACGATTGGATAATATTTACCAAATAAGACGAAAGCGCTACTATTTATCGGGTTGCAATTTTTTTTGCAATCTAAACATGGCCTCGGTATGGGCTCCAATGAAAAGCACCCCCCCTTGTAGTAGGAGACTCTGTGGCGCCAGAGCCGTCAGTTTCCTGTCAATTTTCGATTCATTGGTCGAAGAACTCGCTCTGACGAGACTCTGCCACGTCTCTGCCGCCTCTGTCCCTCGCTCCCCACGGCGTCCCTGTCCCCCGTTCTCCCAAGGCACCCCTGTCCAAAAGGAGCCTGAAACACTTCAACTACGACATTGTAAAAAACATATGGAAAAATTATTAGTGCAACATCGGGTTATAAATACTGCAACATCGAAAAAATATGTAATGTAACATTAAAAAATATGCACTGCAATATCAAAAAATATGTACTGCAACATCGAAAAAATGTATTACAGCTAGAGATAAAAACGGACGAAAACGGGCGAAAAAACTCCTCTCCCATTTCCGTTTCTATATTTTTAGCAGAAACGGGATCGGGTTCAGAAAAAAAAAATGAAATTAAAAATGGATGGGGATATACGAAAATACGGAACCCGACAAATACAGATAGAGAGCCGGAAAAATCAGTTAGAATAACATGATCAAATATTCTTGAGTATACATGAACAAAGTCACCAAATAATATACACGTACGAAATTATCGGTCCAATATTCACTAGTATACCATGTGTTAACATGTTAACATGCATAATTTGTGATTAGTAGGTTTATGAACATATCAATTTCTAGACATATCTCACATAGATTGAAAACGGGATGAAAAACGAAATAAATACGGGTCAATTATGGATAAAAACGGGATCTCGCGGAAACGGACGGAAAAACCCCTTTCCCGTTTCCGTAAAACGGGATCCCACAAATACGAAAACGGACATAAAGTAGAAAACGGAACGGGTCGGAACGTTTTCAACCTTAATTGCAACATCGAAAAATAAGTACTACAACATCGAAAAACATGTAGTGCAACATCGAAAAACATTAACTACAACATCAAATTGCAACAACGAAAATAATTTGCCGCAACATCAAAAATTATGTACCGCAACATCTCAAGCACTAGTACTGCAACATCACAAAAACATCTGTTGCAACGACCTAAAAAATCACATTGCAACATTTGAAAATCATCTGTTGCAATACCCCAAAACACCCATTGCAACATGAGAGAAACAACAACAAAAAAGCGTACAAAACAACCCCTGGTCCATCACTTTCGAGCTCTGGAATAGGACCTCGGAGCTCGCTGGAACCCTAGCCACTGTCGCATTCCTCAGATCCAGAGGAGGAGGAAGGCTTAGATACAGAGAAGAACCGACCTACCTCGTCGGAGCCGCGATCGTTGTCCTCGTCTCCGGTGGGGGTTGCATGGAGGTTGCAGAAGGGGGAATGACGAAGGGAGGGGCGGCAGCGACCTGGCCTGGAGAATGGTGTGCGGCGCGACAGAGAGTGGAAGTGGAGGAGCGTGGTAGAGCGGGAGAGCGGAGCGAGCGAGTGGGCGCGATGGGATAAGGCGTGGGGGGCATGGACGCTCAGTCGAGTTGTTCCCGTGTGCGGGTCCGTCCGGACGGGATAGACGTTCGTACAATATCATTATTGTTTCTAGATTGATTGGTCGGTAATTGGAAAGCACGGTGAAACGGTTGTAGAGAGGAAGTTGCAGCGGCGTGGTGGTGGCACTTCACTCGGTCGATGATACGGGCAGTTGCAGCGGCGGCGACGACAATTCAGACTGGCAATTCAGGGCTTCAGGGAAAGGAGTGGTTTTAGGAATCAATCAAGCATCAGTGCATCGAGGACCGGTTATTCACCACGAGCTCCGATGTTGATCATGGAGACCCCGAGCAGGAGCACAGCCAACATGCCCAAATAGAGCATGGGATCTAACTCGCCGGAGACCACTGTGGCTGCACAGGAAGTCATGATGAGCCCCATGGCGGCGGTGTTGCGGCGCACAAACGTTGTGGGAGCACGTGCATCGCCGAACACCGCAGGGAAGGTGGGCGCGGGGTGGTCAGCCATGCGGATGCCGACGGTGAGAAGGTTGGTGCCGGCAAGAACCCCCATGAAGCTAAGTAAGCCAAAGCCATCGGCGCCGAAGTGGATGCCCACGCTGATAGAAAGCGGCATGACGATGAAGCCGATGGACATCGCCCGGCTTCCTAGAGTGCTCATCGGCGGCGGCGTGGCACCGTAGTCCTCTGTTAATTGGGCCCTGTTTAGTTGCACCTCAAAATACCAAATTTTTTAAGATTCCCCGTTATATCGAATCTTTGGACGCATGCATGAAGCATTAAATATAAATAAAAAATAAAACTAATTACACAGTTTAGACGAAATCCACGAGACGAATCTTTTAGGCCTAATTAGACTATGATTGGACACTAATTATCAAATAACAACGAAAACGCTGCAGTAGCGTTTTGCCAAAAATTTTGGCATCCAAACTAGCCCTTGGAAGAGCAACAAGACAACAAGAAACAGTTTTTCAAGGTCGGAAGAATCACGGAACAAGGATGTCACGCGATCATCATGTGACCAAAAGGGAAGTGCAGAATTGGGTACATAAATTGCAAGGACTTAAGGACCGGGATTCTTTCGATCCGAACGGTCTGACTGGATCCTTCCACCGAACGGCGCGTGGTAATCCGCGGCGCGTGGAACGACGGGAATCACGGTACGCAACGCGGCATGGAAGTACCAGGTACAATATTTTTCCTTTTTTTATTCTTCTCATTTCTTTTCTTTTTCTTTTTTCTTTTCTCTTTTTATTTTTTTTCGTGCTTCATTTTTATTTATATTTATTTTTTTATTCTATGTGATTTTTATTATTTTATTATTTTTAAATTTTTTATGTTTCTTTTATTTCTTTTTTGTTTTTCTTTTCTTTTCTTTCCTTTTATTATTATTTTTTATTTCCTTTCATCATTTTTTGTTTAATGTGAATTTTTATTATTCTTTTCATTTTTATATTATTTTATATTACTTTTTTTTGCTTTTACTATAATTAATTATTATGTTCATTTTATTTTATTTTATATTTTATTCTTTTCTATTTCTTCCTTTTTCCTTTTCCGTTTTCTATAGATTTATTTATCTTCTATTTTTCTATTTTACTTTAATTATTTTTTTCATGTTTAATTTTTTATTTTCTATATTCCATAAGATGCTATATTTATATAGTATAGATGTGATGTTTTATAATGTATTTTATGATGTTCACGTGGTATATAATGACATGTTCTATGATATTTTTGTGATGTTCATTTAGTATACATGTGATGTTCTGTGATGTTTTTTATGTTCACATGGTATACATGTGATATTCTATGATGTATTTTGTGATGTTTCACGTAGTATAAATATAATCTTCTCGTAGTATAGATATGATGTTCTATGATATTTTTTGTGATGTTTGCGTAGTATACATGTGATGTTCTCATAGTATACATGTGATGCTCTATGATGTTTTGTGTGATGTTCTCGTAGTATACATGTGATGTTCTATTATATTTTTTGTGATGCTCATGAAGTATACATGTGATATTCTATGGTGTATTTATTGATGTTCACGTAATATATATACGATGTTCTATAATATATTTGGTGATGTTCTATGGTGTATTTAGTTATGTTCACTTAGGCCTGGTTTAGTTTCAGGGTGTAAAGTTTTGGGGTATCACATGGGGGTGTCGCTTGGGGTGTTTGAAAGCTCTAGTTTAGTTTTAATGAATTGATGAAACCCTAAGTACTAACCTAATTTATCTAAGTGATCATGAGATAGGTAACACCATTCCAAGTGATGAAGCAATGGTGAAGATCATGATGATGGTGGTACCATGGTGATGATCAAGTGCTTGGACTTGTAAAAGAAGAAAGAAAAAAAAACAAAAAGCTAAAGGCAAAGGTGAAATTGATAGGAGCTTTTCGGTTTAGTGATTGAGACACTTAGCGAGTATGATTACATTTAGGATTGATAGCCGTACTATTAAGAGGAGTAAAACTCGTATCAAAATACGGTTGTCAAAGTGCCACTAGATGCTCTAACTCATTGCACATGCATTTAGGATCTAGTGGAGTGCTAACACCCTTGACGATGCTTGTGAAAATATGCTAACACATGTGCACAAGGTGATATACTTAGTGGTTGACATATTTGAGAAAGGGTGGAGAAGTTAGTGAGGTGAAGGAAGTGATTATCACTGTAAAATAGCGACCGGACGCTGGTCACGTGGTGATCGAACCCTAGGAGTAGCGTCTGGTCAATAGTGAAGCAATGAGGTTGTCTCTGTCTGGATGACTGGACTTTGGAGACGCTGATCGATCGGACTTAGGTTGAACACTGTTCATCGTCCGGTCTCGCTGACGTGGCGACGCGCTGAGAAGAGAAGGAGGAGCGAACGCACCGAAACGTCTGGTCTTGATGGACCAGACGCATCCGGTCAAGAAAAACCACCTCTAGTACCTTACTGGAAATGATCGGACTCCAGTGGTGGAGTGTTCGGTCACTTTGAGCAGCACGTCTTGTCGGGTACCTTAGGATGGGGTACCCCCAGCAAAACATCAAACGGGTTGCCAAGGTCTCATCTAAAAATAATAAAAGCAAGAAGGTAAGTTGTGGGCCCCTCCTCCACCGTGACCGAGCCCACTGGGTCCTCCCCCTCCTCGCTTCGAGCCTCGAGCAGGAGGCCTCGGCATCCTGACGCCAACTCCGCTTCGCACGAGGCCCCCCCCCCCCGGGAAGGCCTCGGCAGGAAACACCACCTCCGCCTCACCCGAGGCTCTCCACGAAAGGCCTCGGCAGGAGGCGCATTCTCCGTATCGCGTGAGGCCTCTCACGAGAGGCCTCGGCAAGGAGCCTGATCTCCAGTCTCGCACGAGGCCTCATTCTCCGTATCGCTCGAGGCCGGCTCGTCCGCGGTCCATCACCCCCTGCCTCGGCCGACCCTCCCGACAGCGAGTCACGTCTCATTAATACTTTCAACCACTCCCGCAATCTCAGCCGGACAGTGGCTCAACGTCACAGAATGGCCGACGCGACCCGAAGTCGCATCAGCGCCATACCGGCCGGGACAGGGCACGGCGGGGATTACCGGCCACTGTGTCCCAGCACTGTGTCCACGATCAGCGCCTGGGGCAGGGTATGACCGGGGTTACCGGCCACTGTGTCCTAACGCTGCACCCACGACCCGCCGCCCGCTCAAGGCCTCGGCACTGTACATCGGGGCCTCGGCAATCTCGGGGTTCGTGCCTACCGAGACCCCCCACCGCAGTACAAGCCTCAGCACCGACCGGGCCTCAGCCTCGCGCACAATCTGTCCACCACGGCTTGCACGTTCGCCGCCACGTCCGCTCCGAGACATTCCCGGGGCTCCCACGACGCACAGGATCTGATGGGGACAACCACGCCGCCCCCGTACTTCAAGGACGGATCACTCCTACGACCACGCCGCAACAGGAACAGGCCACAGGGTTCGGACGTGCCGCTCCTATTAGCACGACGCCGCATAGTGATACATGTACTGACCTCGTCCTCCCTTCAACTATAAAAGGAGAGGACTTGGGCCACTTAGGGAGGGGGGCACCGGATAACACACACACACACGCACATTCCAACCGCTTGAGAGCAACGTCTCAGACGGCCCACACGACACCCTGCCGAGACCTGGGACTAGTTCCCTCTCTCCCTTAGCTTGTAACCCCCTACTACGAGCACTCCGGTGCAAGGAATACAAGTTCGATCTCTCAGACTGGACGTAGGGCGCCGATTGCCCGAACCAGTATAAACCTTGTGTCTCTTTGCATCACCATCCGGAATCGGGAGCACGCAGAACAAATTCACTAGTCGGTCGAGGACCCCCCGGTCCGGAACACCGACAGTTGGCGCGCCAGGTAGGGGACGCTGCGTGTCAGTTTCGTCATCCCAGCAGGTTCTGGATGGCAGACCCCGGACGACCATTGCGTCTCGGCACCGTAGTTTGGTTCGGGAGCCTAGAATTCATGTCTCTAGGGCATGAATACGACATGGTACTCCTCACTCCCCGAGCCCCACCGTCCGACGATGAAGTTACGCACCGGCAGCCCAGGCGCAGGCGGCGCCCGGGCGGCCGCTCTCGCCGCGCTCGTCAGGCACGACGCGAGCAAGGCCACCCCGACGCTACGCGAACCCGGGGCGGCATGCCACTCCCCGCCGATATCCTACGACCAGCTGTTGGTACGGGGTCCCTGGCCGGGGACCTGTCTGGCCTGAGCTTGGACAAAGGGAAAACGCCGGTGGCTTGCGATGGTGCCCAGTCGTCAAGCTCCGCTCCACCACTCCCTGAAGAACCGACCCCGGCGGAGCAGAATCTGGCGACGGCACCATCCCCATACCCCTTTGGGTTGAGAAATGCCGCTGCTTCTTACGCCTACGCATACGCTGCCGCTCATGAGGATCCCTCAGAGCGCTGCCAGCGCTTCCGTCTTGACCTAAGCACCCATGCCGACTCCACGGATGAGGACGAGGCATGGCCCGGAGTGGATTTCTCCGGGCTCCGCGACCCTGGGGCTTTGCGCCAGTTCTTGGCCGCAAGCGACTACTGCTTCGGTTACTCCGACTCCGACGACGAAGGCACTTACGACCCCACTCGCGAGTGCTTCCACGTCGGGCTCGGGATGCCGAGGGCAGGCGAAGAGGATGAGGGGGCAGGTAGCCGCTCCCCACTTCGTCCAGGGGCGGGCGCCGTCACGCCCCCACGCAATGTCCTGCCGGCCGCACGAAATGAGAACGTTGCTCTTGCACGACCTCAGCGCCCAGACCTAGAGCAACTTCGTGAGCTCCAGGCCAAGGTCGAACAAGACCAACTCCTTCTGCAGCAGCTTCGAGACTCTCTCGAACAGGAACAGCGAGGCCGCGGCGAAGGCGGGGGAGCCCGACGAAGGGCCCGCGATGTGCATCACCGCATCCATGACGACGAAGGGAGCGAGCAACCCCCGGTCTTCAATCGCGCCAGCCAGAACAGTCGCGGCTGCGGCAATGCTGGTCCACGCGATGCCCGAGCCTTCTACCACTGGAAGGGCGACTGGGTCCGCGGCGAGCTCCGCGATCTCCTAGAGACCGCTGCGGTTCAGCAGGCCGAGAGTTCCGCCTCCCGACGGCACGGGGGCGCCTCGAACCTTCTCACGGCACCACCTCGGCAGGACAGGGAAGCCCCGGCTCGTCCCGAGCCCGACCGAGCGCCAATAGCCCACAGGGTCCCCGTGCTCTTGGACCGCCTCGGCAATCGACGCGAGGTGCAAGGAGACCATGAGGCGGTCAGCAGGCGACGACGCCACGACAACGAGGGGCCCGCTCGGGGCTACCATCCACACCGAGGCGGTCGCTACGACAGCGGCGAAGGACCGCAGTCCTTCCCCTGAGCCGCCAGGCCCTCGGGTCTTCAGCAGGGCCATCCGCGCTGCTCCTTTCCCCGCCCGGTTCCGACAGCCGGCCAATCTCGTGAAGTACAGCGGCGAAACCAACCCTAGAACTCTGGCTCGCTGATTACCGCCTGGCCTGCCAGCTGGGCGGCGCGGACGATGACCCTGCTCATCATCCGTAATCTCCCCTTGCTCTTGTCGGACTCAGCACGAGCCTGGCTCGAGCATCTCCCTCCCTCTCAAATCCACGACTGGCGCGACTTGGTAAGGATCTTCGTCGGAAACTTCCAGGGCACATACGTGCGCCCTGGGAATTCCTGGGATCTTAAGAGCTGTCGCCAGAAGCCGGGCGAGTCTCTCCGAGACTTCATCCGGCGCTTCTCCAAACAGTGCACCGAGCTACCCAGCGTCGGCGACTCGGAGATCGTCCAGGCTTTCCTCTCTGGCACCACTTGTCGGGACTTGGTCCGAGAATTAGGTCGCAACGTACCGCGCTCTGCCGCCGTGCTCCTCGACATTGCCACCAGCTTCGCCTCGGGCGAAGAGGCTGTCGGAGCCATCTTCCCTGACACCGACGCCAAGGGTAAGCGGAGGGAGGAGGCCCCCGAGGCCTCAGCCTCCCACCTCCCTAAGAAAAAGAAAAAGGGGCGCCTGAGGAAGCAGGAGGTCCTAGAGGCTGATCTGGTCATGGCCACAGAGCGCAAGAATCCCCGAGGCTCCAAAGGCCCTAGGCCCTTCGACGACATGCTCAAGAAACCCTGCCCTTACCACCAGAGCCCGGTCAGGCACGCTCTCGAAGATTGCACCATGCTACGGCGCTACTACGCCAGGCTCGGGCTCCCCGACGACGACACCAAGCAGAAGGGGGCCGGCGGTCGGGACGAAGACAAGGACGACGGGTTCCCCGAGGTACGCAACGCTTTCATGATCTTCGGTGGGCCCTCGGCATGCCTTACGGCGCGGCAGCGCAAGAGGGAACGTCGAGAGGTCTTCTCGGTCAAGGTGGCCACCCCCCAGTACCTCGACTGGTCTCGAGAGGCGATCACCTTCGATCGAGATGATCACCCCGACCGTATTCCGAATCCCGGGCAGTACCCACTGGTCGTCGACCCGATCATCGGCAACACCCGCCTCTCCAAGGTGTTGATGGACGGAGGCAGCGGCCTCAACATCCTCTACGCCAACACCCTGGAGCTCTTGGAGATCGACCGGTCGAGGCTCCGAGGCGACGTCGCACCCTTTCACGGCATCGTGCCGGGGAAGCGCACGCGACCCATCGGGCGCATCGACCTCCCTGTCTGCTTCGGCACCCCCTCCAACTACCGCAAGGAAGTCCTCACCTTCGAGGCCGTCGGGTTCGGGGGAGCCTACCACGCCATTCTGGGGCGACCGTGCTACGCCAAGTTCATGGCAGTGCCCAACTATACCTACCTCAAGCTCAAGATGCCAGGCCCTAATGGTATCATCACGATCGAGTCCACGTACGAACATGCATACGACTGCGACGTCGAGTGCATCGAGTACGCCGAGGCTCTTGCGGAGGCCGAGACCCTCATCGCCCACCTCGACCAACTCAGTGGCGAGGTGCCTGACTCCAAGCGTCGCGCGGGGGCGTTCGAGCCCGCTGAGACCATCAAACTCATCCCGGTCGACCCCGCCTGCCCCGACGACCGGGCGCTGAGGATCAGCGCCACCCTCGACATCAAATAGGAAGCCGTGCTCGTCGACTTTCTCCGTGCGAACGCCGACATATTCGCATGGAGTCCCTCGGACATGCCGGGCATACCAAGGGAGGTCGCCGAGCACGCCCTGGACATCCGGGCCGGATCTAGACCGGCGAAGCAACGCCTGCGCCGCTTCGACGAAGAAAAGCGCAGGGCCATCGGAGAGGAGGTGCAGAAACTCTTGGCAGCCGGGTTCATCAAGGAAGTGTCCCACCCAGAGTGGTTGGCTAACCCCGTTTTAGTCAAGAAGAAAAATGGGAAATGGAGGATGTGTGTAGACTACACCGGTCTGAACAAAGCCTGTCCAAAGGTCCCCTTCCCATTACCTCGAATCGATCAAATCGTTGATTCCACCGCAGGGTGCGAGACCCTGTCTTTCCTTGATGCGTACTCCGGCTACCATCAGATCAAGATGAAAGAGTCCGACCAGCTCGCGACTTCTTTCATCACACCGTTCGGCATGTACTGCTACGTGACGATGCCCTTCGGCCTCAGAAATGCAGGTGCCACGTACCAGCGGTGCATGACCTAGGTCTTTGGCGACAACATCGGGCAGACCGTCGAGGCCTACGTAGACGACATCGTGGTCAAAACCAGAAAGGCTGAGAATCTCGTGAATGACTTGAGGGTAACCTTCAAATGCCTTAGAGAGAAGGGCATCAAGCTCAATCCCGAGAAGTGTGTGTTTGGGGTCCCCCGAGGCATGCTCTTGGGATTCATAGTCTCGGAACGGGGCATTGAGGCCAACCCAGAGAAGGTCTCGGCGATAACCAGCATGGGACCAATCAGAGACCTCAAGGGAGTGCAGAGGGTCATGGGATGCCTCGCGGCCCTGAGCCGCTTCATCTCGCGCCTTGGCGAAAAAGGTTTGCCTCTGTACCGACTCTTGAGAAAGTCCGAGCGTTTTTCTTGGACCCCCGAGGCCGAGGAAGCCCTCGACAGACTCAAGAGGCTGCTCACCAATCCTCCCATTCTGATACCCCTGGCCATGGACGAGGCCCTCTTACTCTACGTCGCCGCAACAACCCAAGTGGTCAGCGCCGCCGTAGTAGTAGAGAGGCAGGAAGAAGGGCATACTCTGCCTACCCAGCGACCTGTCTATTTCATCAGTGAGGTGCTCTCTGAGACCAAAGCACGCTACCCCCACATCCAGAAGCTAGTCTACACCATGGTCCTAGCCCGGCGCAAACTGCGCCACTACTTCGAGTCGCACCCGGTGACTGTGGTATCATCCTTCCCCCTGGGCGAGATAGTTCATAACCGAGAGGCCTCGGGCAGGATAGCCAAGTGGGCTGTCGAGCTTATGGGGGAAACCCTGACCTTTGCGCCTCGAAAAGCGATCAAGTCTCAGGTCTTGGCTGATTTCATGGCTGAATGGACAGATACCCAACTACCACCTGCTCAAATCCAGACGGAGTGCTGGACCCTGTACTTCGACGGATCCCTGATGAAGACCGGGGCAGGCGCGGGTCTGCTCTTCGTTTCGCCCCTCGGAGTACACATGCGCTACATGGTGCGGCTCCACTTCGCCGCCTCCAACAACGTGGCCGAATACGAGGCCCTCGTCAATGGCTTACAAGTCGCCATCGAGCTTGGGGCACGGCGCCTCGACGTCCGAGGCGACTCGCGGCTCGTCATAGATCAGGTGATGAAGGAGTCAAACTGCCTCGACCCTAAAATGGAGGCTTACTGCAAGATGGTACGACGCCTAGAAGACAAGTTCGACGGCCTCGAACTAAATCACGTCGCGCGAAAGTACAACGAGGCCGCCGACGAGCTGGCAAAGATGGCCTCGGCACGGGCCCCGGTCCCCCCGAACGTCTTCGCCAGAGACCTCCACAAACCCTCCATCGGCTGCACCTCGACAGCAGAGGAGGGCCCACCTGGGGAACCCATGGCAAAGCCCGACGCCCCCTCTGCTGCCGAGACCCCCTCGACCGAGCCCGAGGTCATGGAAGTCAACGCCGAGCCTCCGCAGAATGATCAGGACAGCGGATTGGCGAGCCCCGTTCCTCGATTGGCTTGATCGGGGGGAGCTTCCCGACGACCGAACTGAAGCACGACGGCTTGCGCGCCGAGCCAAGACCTACGCCCTCTACAATGGCGAATTATACAGGCGAAGTCCCTCAGGTGTCCTTCAATGATGCATCAGTTCTGAGGCGGGCCAAGCCCTGCTTTGGGACTTACACGCAGGCGCCTGCGGGCACCATGCGGCGCCTCGGACGCTCGTAGGGAACGCTTTCCGCCAAGGGTTCTACTGGCCGACGGCGGTCGCCGACGCTACCAAGCTAGTACGCTCCTGCGAAGGATGCCAGTACTACGCTCGGCAGACACATCTCCCGGCCCTGGCCTTGCAAACCATCCCCATCACATGGCCGTTCGCCGTGTGGGGGCTCGACATGGTCGGGCCTCTGCAAAAGGCCCCCGGGGGCTACACCCATCTACTGGTATCAATCGACAAGTTCTCCAAATGGATCGAAGCCCGTCCGATCAATCGAATCAAATCCGAGCAGGCAGTGCTGTTCTTCACTGACATTATCCACCGGTTTGGGGTCCCCAACACCATCATTACCGACAACGGGACGCAGTTCACCGGCAAAAAGTTCCTGACGTTTTGCGACGACCACCACATCCGTGTGGCCTGGTCGGCCGTAGGACACCCAAGGACCAACGGCCAAGTAGAGCGTGCCAACGGCATGATCCTGCAGGGCCTCAAGCCAAGAATTCACAGCCGGTTGAAAAAGTTTGGCAAGAAATGGCTCGCCGAACTCCCGTCGGTCATCTGGAGCCTGAGGAACACTCCAAGCCGAGCCACGGGGTTCACGCCTTTCTTCCTAGTCTATGGGGCCGAGGCCATCCTCCCCACCGACCTGGAATATGGTTCCCCGAGGCTGCAAGCCTATAACGAACAAAGCAACCGCACCACCCGAGAGGACGCCCTCGATCAGCTGGAGGAAGCCCGAGACGTCGCGCTACTACACTCGGCCAAGTACCAGCAGAGCCTGCGGCGCTACCAGGCCCGACGCGTCCGAGGCAGAGACTTGAAGGTAGGCGACCTGGTGTTGAGGCTAGCACAGAGCAACAAGGGTCGCCACAAGCTGACCCCACCATGGGAAGGACCGTACATCATCGCCCAAGTACTGAAGCCCGGGACCTACAAGCTGGCCAACGAGAAGGGCGAAATCTTCACCAACGCTTGGAATATAGAACAGCTACGTCGCTTTTATCCCTAAATTTCCAAGCATTGTATATGTCGTTTCTCGAAATACAATTACTAAGCGTTCTTTAATTGGTCTTATTTTTCGAGAAACCCCCCGGGCCCATCGTAGGTCTCGGCAGCACAATAAAGGTGACAAGGGAGACTCGGTTATGCCTCGGCAGAACCAAGCCTCCCTCGGGGGCTAAATGGGGGACTCCCCCTAGGTCCCACGCACCACTCCTTAGTGTTTTTTCGCAAAAATTCCTTCGCCAAGACTCTAGCAAGCTCTGACGAATCACTTGTAGAGACTCCTCGAACCAAGGTCTGTTTCCTAAGCAAGAGGCCGGTAGAGTCGCGAGACGGCCTACGCCCCCGGGCTACGGCACTCCCTCACCACCTCTCGCTCAAGGGACGGCTTAGGCTCCAAAGGGGTGTTTTGCAAACGAAATCTGATCAGGAGCAACAGAGGGCAAAGGCTCGGAAACATGAGAAAAACGACTAAGAAGCACAAATACGTCAGAAATAAAGGCCTCGACGGCCACAAACGTTATGATACAAAAATAACCCCTATTCTATCTTTACATAGCCCCCAGGGCCCAGATTAAGGCTCAGGGCCTCCAGCACCTGGCAGATGGTAGGGGAGGAACCACCTCATCTTCAAAGAGCGTCGCCAGCGCCGTGCCAGGGCCTTCCGCCGCCTCCAGCAGCTTCGCGACCGCCGCGTGGGCCTCCTCGTCATCATCAGGCAGAACGTAGCCATCACTGATGGCCGGGAGGTCGACGCCAAGGTAGTGAGAGGAGATGACGGCCATCGCCCGCTTAACACCCGTGTGCAGCGCCCCTCGGAGCCGCTCGCGCATCTGGCTGCTCAGCGCAATCAAGCGGCTCCCAAGGGAGCTGCCCGACTGAACCCCCTCGACTTCCTAGGGCCTCGCAGGCGGAAAGGGCAGCACGCTTTAGCGCCTCGTGCTCCCCGATCTCGGTCTCGAGCACCGTCTGCACCGCGCTGGAAGCCTCGGCGGCCCGAACGATCTCCGCCTCTGACTCTGCACCACGGAAAATGGAATAAGGTCGAGCCAGAGAAAAAACAACCTAAGTTAGGGACGGAAGCCCACGGAGCTCACCCTTGGCCTTCAGCTCCCAGCGTCGGGTCTCGGCCTGACAGGCCTCGGCTTGCTCCTTCAACCGCTGGGCCTCGACTCGAGAGGCCTCGGCCGCCCTGGAGGCTTCACTCCCCAGCTCTGTGTCATACAAGGAAGTTAGGAAGCGAACATAAGAGGAAGAAAGCAAAACAAGGGGACTCAAACTCACCCTCGACCGTCCCCCTCAAAACCACAGCCTCGATCTGCGAGGCCTCAACCGAAGCAAGGGCCTCGTTCAGAGCGCCTTTGGTCAGCCGGTGCGCACTCTCCTCTGCCCCTAGCTGCCCGGCGAGGGCCTTGCCCGAGGCCGTCGCTTCTTCAGCCTGGGACCTGAAGGCATCCCGATCGCTGATGGCGCGGGTAAGCTCCTCCTCCAGCTCCTTGATCCGCGCCGCCAAGGGGGCGAGCTGCGTCTGGGCTATGGCCGCCTCGACCTTCGCATCGGCACAGCGAAGGCGGAGGTCCTCCACCTCCGCGCTTCGTGCCGACAGAAGCTCGTTAGCATCGGCAAGAAGGCCCCTCTGCCTCTGAAGCTGGTCCCAGATTCCCCTCTCCCGCCGGAGGAAGACCGACTTCCCGAGGGACCGGGTCTCGAGCTCCTGAGGAGGCAGAGCAGAGGTCGTCGATTGCGACAAAACCAAGGAAAGAACAACGTCGCGCGAGAAAGGAAAACACGAACCTGAGTGACTCCGGGCAGTTCGTCGGCCACCACGGACAGCGTCGTCCATAGCGACCACTCCGCCAGCTCGCGGTACTGCTCAAAGGTACTCCAGCGCCCGCCCTCGACCGTGTCCTCGAGGGCGAACAAATGCTCCCCCTCAGGGTCGTCCTGACTCCGCCACAGTACCCGCGTGTGATCCCACCCGCGGGGCTCGGGTCGCACCCGCATGAGGGCCGAGCTTCCCTCGTCTAAGAGCGGCGCCGGCTGCTCCACGGCATCGGTCTCCTCGGCGCCGACCACCTCCCGCGCCCGAGAAGTATCGTCGGAGGAGATCAGATAGACCTCCGTCTCCCGGGCACTCTCCCGCAACAACGGCGGGCCCTGAGCCAAGGGCACGGTCGAGGCCTCCACCGCCTGCATCTCCGCCTCCTGCGCTGACGGCCTCGCTGCCATCACGATGGCCGTGATGACCTCGGGGGCTCCAGCCTCTGCAATCATAGCCTCGGCGGTCTCGGGGGCTCCTGGCTTCTGTCATTATGGCCTCGGCAGACGCAGAAGCGCCGACCGCGGACACTGCGGCCTCGGCGGTCATGGGCGCTGGGGCCTCCATCGCCTCAGCCCCAGAGGCCCCGGGAGCCTCGGCAACAAAGGGCACGATGGCCCCATCCGACCTGTGTAGGGGCCGCCTCGGCAACCCTTCCTTGGGCAGCCGGTTCCTTTGGGTCGACCCTCGCCGACGCCACGCCGCGTTGGATGGCGGCTTGTGCCTCCGCCACCCAGTGGGCAGAGGAGCCGGGGCTCGCCTTAAGCGCTTTAAGGGGTGCCAAGGGGAGGTCACCCGCAGGCCGCTTCCGACTAAAGAAAATCAACCTACAGGGTCAGCACGAGACCAAAAAAGCGAACGGAAGACACCATAACCC
The DNA here is from genome assembly GCF_019320115.1 of Miscanthus floridulus. Lineage (NCBI taxonomy): Eukaryota > Viridiplantae > Streptophyta > Magnoliopsida > Poales > Poaceae > Miscanthus > Miscanthus floridulus. Next base: position 53,127,543 of record NC_089587.1, on the reverse strand, counting down.
CGCCAAAAATACACTTACTTCGAACGGGGCAGCCCCAGCTTCGCCACGGCAAACCTCATCCGCGACGGTGGAGGCGGCGGTAGTGGCGCCACATCCGCATCCATCGGCGCTGGTCGGTCCTCAGCGGACCCCGATGCCCCTTCGGTCCTCTGCGGGGCCGGTGGCGTCGCCTCCACCGCCACCGGCTCCGCCGCGACCGCCGAGCTTACCGGGCTGACGGCGCGTTTGCCTAACGACCGCGCCTCGGGCATGTTGGCCTTGGCCTCAGAGGGGGCCACCGCCGGCCCCAGGTCCGCTTCTGCTCCCCTTCCCAGGGGTGCCGAGCTGCTTGCCGACGCCCCGGGTGCCACCTCCACGATGTCAGGAAGGTGGTCTAGGGGGCCTCGCCCCACCTCGCACTTGTCATTCCCGTCCGAGGCCTCCGTCGACAACGACGTCGACGGGGATTCCTCCAACGGGAGACCATCCTTCCATTGCTGACGGCGGCGCTTATCCAACACCTCGCGCGCAAGGATGTGCTTCGTGCGCTTTGCCGCCTTAGCATCCTTTCGCTTCTTCTGTGCGTCGACGTGAGCGCGGTTGATCGCCCGCTGCCCCGCGTCCTTGGGAACGGGCGACGGGGAGGAGCGCACGTCCCTCATCCCCTGAAGAAACGACAAACGCGCATAAGGAAATAAGGGATAAAGGGAGGCTGAGGAGGTTTAGAGGCTACAGCGGCGCTCGACTTACCAGCGAAAGGAACCCCTGCGGCGGCAGCACCCTACGGCGGTGAAAGGCGGCCATGACCACAGCGACGGTGAGGCCATGGTTCCGTAGCCTCGCCAGTCCCTCCAAGAGTGGCTCCAGCTTAGGCTGGTCGACCTTCGGGACGCCCCACTTCCATTTCTCCGGGCAACTCTCCACAATCCGCCCAGTATAAGGGGGAAGTCCTCCGTCATCGTTACGGAGGGTAGAACCAACTCGTGTACCATCGGCGGTTGGAGGACGCGAGTTGGGCCGGAATGTAGAGGTGCAGGCGGTCCTGACACACTTGGAGAGTGCAGCCTCTGGCCCTCGATGCCTTCCTCTTTCCCGATGTGCCCGTCGGCTTGGTAGTATGCCCCGCCCGGAATAGGTGGAGCCACAAATCCCAATGGGGAGCGATCCCCAAATACCCCTCGCAGACAGCAATGAAGATAGCCGCCTGAGCGATGGAGTTGGGATTAAAATTGTGGAGCTCCACGCCGTAGTAGTGCGGGAGCGCCCGCATGAACCGGTCTGCCGGAATGCCGAGGCCACGCTCGTGGAAGGAGACGAAGCTCACGACGTAGCCGTCGTGGGGCCTCAGCTCTAGCTCGCCATACGGAGCAATCCACTCTGGCCTGCTAAGGTCTGTCACCGGGCGGAGGAGTCCACCGTCGACAAGCGACTAGAGCATCTCCTCGGTGATGTCCGACGAATCCCAAGGGTCCGCCTCAACAACGACGATGTTTGCTGGCCATGAGTGCGATGGAGGAATCGGGCGCGGCGGTGAGTCCTTCTCTCTCCCTCCACGCTCTCGCTTTTTCTTGCTTTCTCCCTAGGCTCGCTCTTCTCTCCTCTTCTCCCCGGCACCCGCTGCTCTGGCGACGGCTCGACGGAGGTGGCAGGCAAGGTAAGACAAGGAGGGACGAGACTCTTTGGGTATTTATGCAGGGAGGAGGTGAAACGAACGGGCGATGAAATCGGGGAGGTTTTCCCCGTCCGGCGCGGTTAAAACCACGAGCCAATTTGGCGGCCCACGCACCCACGTCTCCTGCATTAAATGCGAGGACAGTACGTCCCATCCATCACGTCGCACTCGGCCACTACGGCAGCAGGCGTCGGTTCGCCTCCCCACGAAACCGCCTCAAAAGGCGCGCCACCCACGGCCGAGCTGATAGGGAGGATATTTTCCCGGTGCCTGTTCCTTTCATAGGAAGGAACCGGGCTCTGAGCCTATTACGATCCAGGGGTTCGAAGGCTGGACCCCAAAGGGTTTCAACAGCCACCCCAGGATAACAGAGTCAGGGGTGACTACGACTCCAGCGCCCGCCCTCGACCGTGTCCTCGAGGGCGAACAAATGCTCCCCCTCAGGGTCGTCCTGACTCCGCCACAGTACCCGCGTGTGATCCCACCCGCGGGGCTCGGGTCGCACCCGCATGAGGGCCGAGCTTCCCTCGTCTAAGAGCGGCGCCGGCTGCTCCACGGCATCGGTCTCCTCGGCGCCGACCACCTCCCGCGCCCGAGAAGTATCGTCGGAGGAGATCAGATAGACCTCCGTCTCCCGGGCACTCTCCCGCAACAACGGCGGGCCCTGAGCCAAGGGCACGGTCGAGGCCTCCACCGCCTGCATCTCCGCCTCCTGCGCTGACGGCCTCGCTGCCATCACGATGGCCGTGATGACCTCGGGGGCTCCAGCCTCTGCAATCATAGCCTCGGCGGTCTCGGGGGCTCTGGCTTCTGTCATTATGGCCTCGGCAGACGCAGAAGCGCCGACCGCGGACACTGCGGCCTCGGCGGTCATGGGCGCTGGGGCCTCCATCGCCTTAGCCCCAGAGGCCCCGGGAGCCTCGGCAACAAAGGGCACGATGGCCCCATCCGACTGTGTAGGGGCCGCCTCGGCAACCCTTCCTTGGGCAGCCGGTTCCTTTGGGTCGACCCTCGCCGACGCCACGCCGCGTTGGATGGCGGCTTGTGCCTCCGCCACCCAGTGGGCAGAGGAGCCGGGGCTCGCCTTAAGCGCTTTAAGGGGTGCCAAGGGGAGGTCACCCGCAGGCCGCTTCCGACTAAAGAAAATCAACCTACAGGGTCAGCACGAGACCAAAAAAGCGAACGGAAGACACCATAACCCCGCCAAAAATACACTTACTTCGAACGGGGCAGCCCCAGCTTCGCCACGGCAAACCTCATCCGCGACGGTGGAGGCGGCGGTAGTGGCGCCACATCCGCATCCATCGGCGCTGGTCGGTCCTCAGCGGACCCCGATGCCCCTTCGGTCCTCTGCGGGGCCGGTGGCGTCGCCTCCACCGCCACCGGCTCCGCCGCGACCGCCGAGCTTACCGGGCTGACGGCGCGTTTGCCTAACGACCGCGCCTCGGGCATGTTGGCCTTGGCCTCAGAGGGGGCCACCGCCGGCCCCAGGTCCGCTTCTGCTCCCCTTCCCAGGGGTGCCGAGCTGCTTGCCGACGCCCCGGGTGCCACCTCCACGATGTCAGGAAGGTGGTCTAGGGGGCCTCGCCCCACCTCGCACTTGTCATTCCCGTCCGAGGCCTCCGTCGACAACGACGTCGACGGGGATTCCTCCAACGGGAGACCATCCTTCCATTGCTGACGGCGGCGCTTATCCAACACCTCGCGCGCAAGGATGTGCTTCGTGCGCTTTGCCGCCTTAGCATCCTTTCGCTTCTTCTGTGCGTCGACGTGAGCGCGGTTGATCGCCCGCTGCCCCGCGTCCTTGGGAACGGGCGACGGGGAGGAGCGCACGTCCCTCATCCCCTGAAGAAACGACAAACGCGCATAAGGAAATAAGGGATAAAGGGAGGCTGAGGAGGTTTAGAGGCTACAGCGGCGCTCGACTTACCAGCGAAAGGAACCCCTGCGGCGGCAGCACCCTCCGGCGGTGAAAGGCGGCCATGACCACAGCGACGGTGAGGCCATGGTTCCGTAGCCTCGCCAGTCCCTCCAAGAGTGGCTCCAGCTTAGGCTGGTCGACCTTCGGGACGCCCCACTTCCATTTCTCCGGGCAACTCTCCACAATCCGCCCAGTATAAGGGGGAAGTCCTCCGTCATCGTTACGGAGGTAGAACCAACTCGTGTACCATCGGCGGTTGGAGGACGCGAGTTGGGCCGGAATGTAGAGGTGCAGGCGGTCCTGACACACTTGGAGAGTGCAGCCTCTGGCCCTCGATGCCTTCCTCTTTCCCGATGTGCCCGTCGGCTTGGTAGTATGCCCCGCCCGGAATAGGTGGAGCCACAAATCCCAATGGGGAGCGATCCCCAAATACCCCTCGCAGACAGCAATGAAGATAGCCGCCTGAGCGATGGAGTTGGGATTAAAATTGTGGAGCTCCACGCCGTAGTAGTGCGGGAGCGCCCGCATGAACCGGTCTGCCGGAATGCCGAGGCCACGCTCGTGGAAGGAGACGAAGCTCACGACGTAGCCGTCGTGGGGCCTCAGCTCTAGCTCGCCATACGGAGCAATCCACTCTGGCCTGCTAAGGTCTGTCACCGGGCGGAGGAGTCCACCGTCGACAAGCGACTAGAGCATCTCCTCGGTGATGTCCGACGAATCCCAAGGGTCCGCCTCAACAACGACGATGTTGCTGGCCATGAGTGCGATGGAGGAATCGGGCGCGGCGGTGAGTCCTTCTCTCTCCCTCCACGCTCTCGCTTTTTTCTTGCTTTCTCCCTAGGCTCGCTCTTCTCTCCTCTTCTCCCCGGCACCCGCTGCTCTGGCGACGGCTCGACGGAGGTGGCAGGCAAGGTAAGACAAGGAGGGACGAGACTCTTTGGGTATTTATGCAGGGAGGAGGTGAAACGAACGGGCGATGAAATCGGGGAGGTTTTCCCCGTCCGGCGCGGTTAACCACGAGCCAATTTTGGCGGCCCACGCACCCACGTCTCCTGCATTAAATGCGAGGACAGTTACGTCCCATCCATCACGTCGCACTCGGCCACTACGGCAGCAGGCGTCGGTTCGCCTCCCCACGAAACCGCCTCAAAAGGCGCGCCACCCACGGCCGAGCTGATAGGGAGGATATTTCCCGGTGCCTGTTCCTTTCATAGGAAGGAACCGGGCTCTGAGCCTATTACGATCCAGGGGTTCGAAGGCTGGACCCCAAAGGGTTTCAACAGCCACCCCAGGATAACAGAGTCAGGGGTGACTACGGGCGAGCCTGTACGGGGCCAAGACCCAAACGAGCGAAACGCTTGGAATGCCCAAAGTCGTGTCCGAGACCGGCAGGAAAGTATCCAAATGGGATCCCACCGTAGGGAGACACCGAGCCACCGAGGCCCAACGAACGGCCTCGGCACCCACTAGAGAAATCTGCTGGTACTCTTGGAGTGTGTCTCTGGACCGCTAGCCATCCCCTAATGAACGGGGTTCGAGCCTCCACTCGGACTACCCGATAACAGCTCACCGGGAGTGCCACCGCTCGTGCCCATCGAGGGTAGCGAGGCACATTCCACCCCTCCTTCCGAGTGAAAAGGAAGCGCGAGGGTCACATAAAAAGTCAGGGGAACCCCTGGCGGCCTTCTCGCCCTATGCAGAGGCTAGGGGGCTCCTCCTGCAAATATGCCAAGACCCCATGACCCAGGCTCGCGCCCAAAGGGGCCTCGGCAAACAAACCCTCACGTGCGAGGGGCGTATGAAAAGTTAGGAGAACTCCCGATGGCCCTCTCACGCAGAGGCTAGGGTCTCTTCCTGCAACCTTGCCAAGACCAGAATAGGCTCGGCAAACTAACCTTCCGTCCGAACGAAAAGGACATGTGAAGATCAGATGAAAGGGCCAGAACACCCAAGACAAAGACGAACAGTCCGAAACCGCGCTAGAAGTTTCACTACAAACACGATAAAAAGGGCACCGAGCCCGTTACGGTCCAGGGGTTTGAAGGCTGGGCCTCCAATAGGTTTCGACAGCCACCCCAGGGCAACAGAGTTAGGGACGACAGCGAGGCGAGCCTACGAATGGCCTAGGCCCAAGCGAACGATCGCTCAGGGCGCCCTAAGTTGTGTTCGAGACTGGCGGGGAAGTATCCGAATGGGATCCCACCGTATGGAGGCACCGAGCCACCGAGGCCCGTGAACGGCCTCAGGACCCACTAGAGAAACCCCCTGGTACTCTTGGAGTGTGTCTCTGGACCACTAGCCGTCCCCCAGCGAACGGGGCTCGGGCCTCCACTCGGACTACCCGCTAACAGCTCACCGGAAGTGTCCACGCTCGTGCCCATCGAGGGTAGCCTAGCACATTCCACCCCTCCTTCTGAACGAAAGGAAGCGTGAGGGTCATACCCAAAGTCAGGGGACCCCTGACGAACCTCTCGCTCCATGCGGAGGCTAGAGGGCTTCTTCCTGCAGCCTCGCCGAGACCCCCGCAACCCGAACTTGCGCTTGGAGGCTCAGCAAATGCAATAAGAACTACTCGTTCAAGCACGGAAATAAAGAAAGCCCCTGGAGGAGTAACTCCACTCCTTCGGGGGCTCGGGGGCTACACCTGGTGGGTGCGCTCGCGCGCACCCACCGGAACCTCAAAAAAACAAACCCCAATTCCTACGAGGCAGGTATAAACCAAGCCTCGGCAAACCCTCAGGGGGAGTGCACACACTGCCCCCAAAGCTCGGGGGCTACTGTTAGGTACCTTAGGATGGGGTACCCCCAGCAAAACATCAAACGGGTTGCCAAGGTCTCATCTAAAAATAATAAAAGCAAGAAGGTAAGTTGTGGGCCCCCTCCTCCACCGTGACCGAGCCCATTGGGTCCTCCCCCTCCTCACTTTGAGCCTCGAGCAGGAGGCCTCGGCATCCTGACGCCAACTCTGCTTTGCGCGAGGCCCCCTCGAGAAGGCCTCGGCAGGAAACACCGCCTCTACCTCGCCCGAGGCTCTCCACGAAAGGCCTCGGCAGGAGGTGCATTCTCCGTATCGCGTGAGGCCTCTCGCGAGAGGCCTCGGCAAGGAGCCTGATCTCCGTCTCGCACGAGGCCTCATTCTCCGTATCGCTCGAGGCCGACTCATCCACGGTCCGTCACCCCCCGCCTTGGCCGACCCTCCCGACAGTGAGTCACGTCTCATTAATACTTTCAACCACTCCCGCAATCTCAGCCGGATAGTGGCTCAACGTCATAGAATGGCCGACGCGACCCAAAGTCACATCAGCGCCATACCGGCCGGGACAGGGCACGGCGGGGATTACCGGCCACTATGTCCCAGCACTGTGTCCACGATCAGCGCCTAGGGCAGGGTATGATAGGGGTTACTAGCCACTGTGTCCTAACGCTGCACCCACGACCCGCCGCCTGCTCAAGGCCTCGGCACTGTACATCGGGGCCTTGGCAATCTCGGGGTTTGTGCCTACCGAGACCCCCCATCGCAGTACAAGCCTCAGCACCGACCGGGCCTCAGCCTCGCGCACAATCTGTCCACCACGGCTTGCACGTTCGCCGCCACGTCCGGTCTGAGACATTCCTGGTGCTCCCACGATGCACAGGATCTGATGGGGACAACCACGCCGCCCCCGTACAGGAACAGGCCATAGGGTTCAGACGCGCCGCTCCTATTAGCACGACGCCGCATAGTGATACATGTACTGACCTCGTCCTCCCTTCAACTATAAAAGGAGAGGACTTGGGCCACTTAGGGAGGGGGGGCACCGGATAACACACACACACACACATTCCAACCGCTTGAGAGCAACGTCTCAGACGACCCACACGACACCCTGCCGAGACCTGGGACTAGTTCCCTCTCTCCCTTAGCTTGTAACCCCCTACTACGAGCACTCCGGTGCAAGGAATACAAGTTCGATCTCTCAGACTAGATGTAGGGCGCCGATTGCCTGAACCAGTATAAACCTTGTGTCTCTTTGCATCACCATCCGGAATCGGGAGCACGTAGAACAAATTCACTAGTTGGTCGAGGACCCCCCGGTCCGCAACACCGACACGTCTAGTTGCAACTTAACACGTGGCACGAAGCAAACTAGTCGTTATAATCGGGCGCTCAGCATTTGAAGCTGATGACATGTGGCGATCATCGGGTGACCAGACACTAGGGTCCTACGTCCAGTCAACCTGACCGGCGCATCCAGTTAGCCCATGTTTCACTAGACAGAGGAGCCAACGGCTCTATTCGTGGGGGCTATCTGTTTAAGTCCCATGGCCGGCTCTAGCTCACTCTCTTGACCATTTATATTGACATAGCAACCTTATGAGCTTAGCCAAAGCCCTCCCACTCATCTCTATCATTGATTCATTATCTTTGTGAGATTGGGAGAGAATCCAAGTGCATTTCTTGAGTGTTTGCATCTAAAGACACTTGGTATTTGTGTTTTGCTATTAGTTTGGCTTGTTACTCTTGGTGGTTGCCACCACCTAGATGGCTTGTAGTAGCAAGGATCGTCAAGCAGAGGTTGGTGATTATCTCTGGCTCTGATCGTGGTGATTGTGAGTGTAACAGAACCGACCAATTATATGAAATTAAGTAAGAAAATCATCCGCTAGAGCAGACGATTTAGCAAACTTAAGCCCATATAACCCGGTAGTCCGTGAAATCATGAAGGATTTTAAACCAACTTCCATTCTAGCCAAGATCGTAATAAGTTTAGCGGTCACCATCACATATTACATAAAAGTTCGCAATCTCAGATACATCAGAGTTTCAATATAGTTATTACAAAACCAGTTCGAATAAAAGTAGCGGAAGCCATTTGTTCAAACCACACACACACTCACGCGGAGTTCAAATATAGTGCCAGCGAATGATCATCTCCAACAAAAGCATCAGATGAGACATAAGGAATGACCATGCCCATGGTCCTAAGCATCACCCATCGCAGGATAAAGGCAGTTGATACAGTAGCCGTAATACATCTGCCCATCTGCAACAAGTGGGAATAAAACCCTGAGTACGAGAAGGTACTCAGCTAGACTTACCCGACATAACCGAAAATAAATGACACCAAGGATTATGAAGGGCTTTATAGTAGGGTAGCTGACTCATTTGCAAAAGAAGCATTTTAGCATTTCAAGAACCTTTCTAAAAGCATTATTGTCAAGTTAATTATTATTAACTTGTCGACTAGATTTGCACCTATACTAGAGCAAACATATAATTAAGCAGATAATGATAACCAATGATCATTAAACAACTTCCATCCTGTCATATTCACTATAACTATCCAAGTGTTCCATAAACATTTACTACGATGAAGTAACTCAAGTCAAGTGCTCACTATCCAGGAGCGATGGCGATTCGAATCGATTCCTAACCAGCTGGTGATTTATTCCTTACACAAACCTCACTCACCCGCTAAAGTGAGATATTGATCACCGAGTCAACTATCTAGGAATCTCAAGTTTGCCAGGAACCACATGTACCCGGGGGCCGACCAACTGCACTTTGGTCTTATCATCTCACCCCCGTGTCCTACCACACCTGCTCTGGCATAGTGCGTTGCGGGCAATCTACTCGGCCTGAATAATCTCCCAGCTTCGCGGTCGGAAGGTACTTTATCCGGCCAGCTAAATGTAAGGCATGCGTTCAACATGACTCGAGGCCCAACAACGGTCGGTCTTTAATCAACACAGACGGAAACACTACAGTCCAAAACTCTGCAAGTCTCCGTCCGGTCTCAACTTCATTTAACACTTAGTTATACCATGACTTCATAGTCATTCAAGCAAATCTAGGTAACCACCTATAGCTCGCAGGTGACAGGAAATCACCCGACTTCTACCGGTCTAAGCCAGCTAAGCATTGACTCAACTGCGGATACCCGGGTAATAAGGATATAGTATAACAAAGGTAGACAAGGTATAATGCAGCAACGGTTGCAAACAACTCCTGAACGTAATGCATCAATTAAAGTAAAGCATTTAATTAAACAATCGCAAACCAGGAGAAAAATGCTCCGGGGCTTGCCTCGTTCGAACGAACTAGGTTGGTGATCCACGCACTCCGGCAAGTCCTCTCCTTGCTCCTCTTCCTCGGGCACCTCCTGTGCCTGGACTTCTTGTGGATCGGTCCCGGTCTGCTCTTCCTGAACTGCTACTAGCAACTCCTCCTGCGATCCTGTATGATGTAGACATATAAGTGCTAATGCATAGGTGCATCGAAGAGGTGACATGTAATGATCATGATGCATGAAATGTGGATGAACATGTTTAACTTCATTGGACATAGTCGTAGCGAAGTTCTTCTACAAGGTAGTCAACATCATCCAAGAACATGTACTATTATCTACTACGACAACCACTGTACTAACATGCCAAATCACCACAGCAAATCAAGATGCTTCAAAGATACACCAAAGCGAACATTATTAACTAACTTGCATTAAAGAGGATTATTTTATTTCATTTTAAACTAGGGCTACAACAGCAACCTATATTTTTGGTGCTTATAAAAATCTAAGAAAATTACAGTAGCATAGTACTACTCTAAGTAGACTACCATAAAATTTTCATGGCATTTGGATAAGTAAAATAGTCTACACAAAAATGACAAGGCATAAGTGCTCAAAAAGGCATAAATAGGAAACCTTAGTTAAAAGTGTCAAGCAACAGATTTCTCATTTTTCCTAGTATCACTCTAGCATAAGAATAGCACTCACCAAATTTTACCTTTACTGGATCTATAGAAAAATTATGAAAATTCACACAAGTATTAATCAATGATAAAAGGAAAATCTATAACTCAAAAACTACAAGTGCACTAGCTCTAAAATTTTAACGAGAGCTTCTACTAAGTAAGACTAGCATACCCACAAAATTTCATAATTTTTTGACCACAGAAACTCAAGATAAAATTTCAACAAGTTTGCATGCATCTAAAAACACATTTCAAAGTCCTATTTAATTCATCCAAAATTTCTAAAACCTGTGCTCATATAATATTTTTATTAAATACTAGACATTACCAGGAACTCAACAAAATTGGAACCATAACATTTGGATCTACTAAACTTGATTTACACATTTTTGAATCGTGCACACAAATCTGCGAAAAACAAAATAAACAAAACAAAAAGGAAAACCTAATCAGCTACTGGGCCAGCCCGAACGGATTTGGCGGCCCACGACTGCGTGCACACACAGCCCAGAACGGCGTAGCCCAGTTCCGACTCCCTCTCAGCAGCGGCGACTAACAAATGGGACCCGCACATTTCTCCGGTGGAACCGAGGGCAAAGGCGTGCCCACCTCGACCTCCCGCATCCATAGCACTCCTAAAACTAGACTCTAGCGGACTCCAGGGACGTCGGCCATGACCCACGGCGGCTCGGCCATGGCGCACGGTGGTGCTCCGGCGAACCCAGGCGGTTGGTGGCCATACAAGGCGCGCATAAGCTTTCAGTGAACAAGACGGACCTTCCTATGCTATGGCTACCGGCTACGGTGAAGCGGTCAGGCGAGACTGCATGAGATCACCGGTGGCGACCATGGCGGCCATGCCACGGTGGTGCATGGTTCGGCAATGCCGCTCACCTACAGCTTGGCTGGCTCCGTGAGGGCGCGGACGAGGTCCGTGAAGCGATGGCAGAGCTACGGGTGGGATGGTGGTGGCTGTGGCGTCGCAGCGAGCTCAAGCAAGCTCGGCGGAGCTGATGGCGTCGACGGTGCGCTGCGGCTGTGAATGGGGAAGGCAACGGAGGAGTGGATGAGTGCAGAGCGTGTGCGGAGGGCAGCAGGGCACGCTCCTCTTCAAGCCAGACAGCGCGCGGCGTGGTCAGGGCGAGCCGAGCACGTGGCAGACACACGGCGGCCGCCATCTAACCTCGATCGGCCATAACAGGTCTGAAGCCAAAACACTATAGCGCGATTCAGATAACAAGAAACTGACTAACAGCGCTAAATGGTGATGCTCTATCTCCTAATCCGTTGATCGTTAGCGAAAGAAATCAAAACAAAAGTTGTACACCTACATACCAGCTACAAAACTCATTTAGAGGTCAATGTCTAATTTGCAAAGGACAGAGAGTAAAATCATGCCAAAGTCGTGTTCAAGAAACTGAAACGTGGAGTTTGTACTTAGAAAATTTCTAAGTGTTGAACCCAACCCAATTTCTGACTTGTGGGACCATTTAGATCATGTTGTGCACATTTTCATGACTTGGTCACAAAATAACTTTTGTTCCTTATATAATTTGCTACAACTTTGTTTTAGGTTGCTTAGACATGCAAACATTCTAAGTGGTACTTTTTGAACAGTCAAACCAAAAAGTCCTAGGGTCAAAACAAGTCAAACCATGACTTGGAAACTTAATTAGGCAAAATGATCAACATGAACATTGTTCCTAATGACCTTCTAAGTATAGCTAAGTTGTTTAACAATATATTTAGCCATACCACACATTTGTCATACAAGAATCAAGCACTGAATGTACTAAAACGATGAAAACAATTGAAATGTGACTTTTGTTTCATAGTCATGTTTCACATGTTTCACGTGATATATGCTCATGAATGGATGAATGATGCTCATGTTCATGGAATGTAAGTGTAATTAGGCAAGCCTAACACCAGGGGTGTTACAGCCCTCCCCCTTATAAAAATCTCGTCCCAAGATTTGGGTTACGAACCATTTGTTATAAAAATCTTCATAAGCTTTTTGTAGATACTCTCCTGTTTCCCAAGTTGCATCTCCCTCATCATGATGATCCCACTGTATCTTGTATGTTTTCACCACACTATTCTAAGTAGCACATTCCTTAGTGTCTAACACCCGGACTGGTTGCTCACGATACACCAAATTTGATTTGAGTTGGATACCTCGAGGTTCTATTCTTTCCTCCGGAACACGCAAACATTTCTTGAGATGTGATACATGGAAAACTGGGAAAACGGTACTCATTGTCTCAGGTAACTCTAACTTGTAGGCTACCGGACCTCTTTGTTCTAGGATCTTGTATGGTCCTACGAATCTCACGGCAAGCTTTCTTCGAACTCCGAACCTTTTCTTCTTCATTGGCGTGACTTTCAGATAAACATAGTCACCAACTTCAAACACAAGGGGTCTCCTTCTGTCTGCATAACTTTTCTGACGTGATTGGGCAGCTTTCATATTCTGCTGAATAATATGAACTTTCTTCTTGGCTTCTTCTACAAAGTCAATGCCATAATACCTTCTATCTCCAGGCTCGACCCAATTCAATGGTGTTCTACATTTTCTGCCATATAAAGCTTCGAAGGGAGCCATCTTGATGCTTTCTTGATAACTATTATTATAAGAAAACTCAGCTAACGGTAACCATGACTCCCATGATCCCTTAGAAGACAATACATAGGCTCTTAACATATCCTCCAAAATAGCATTCACTCGTTCTGTCTGACCATCTGTCTGAGGATGATAAGCAGTACTGCGAATCAAACTAGTTCCTAAGCCTTTGTGTAAATGTTCCCAAAAGTGAGCCGTGAACTATAAGCCTCTATCAGATACTATGGTCTTTGGTATACCATGTAACCTCACAATTTCTGCGATATACTTCTCGGTATATTGAGGTGGTCGATAATCTGTTTTGACAGGCAAGAAATGAGTGGTCTTGGTAAGACGGTCCACAATTACCCAAATCGAATCATGTCCTTTTTGAGTAGTGGGCAAACCCGTGATAAAATCCATACTTATATCGTCCCACTTCCAACTAGGGACGGACAAGGGTTGCAACATTCCGGCAGGTTTCATGTGAATAGCTTTCACTCGACAACATGTGTCACATCTGACAATGTATGCTGTAATTTCTTTCTTCATTTTGGTCCACCAATAACGAGATCTTAGTTCTTGATACATCTTACTACTTCCGGGATGGATAGATAGCTTAGAAAGGTGAGCTTCATCCATGAGTTTATTCCTAAGCTCTCGATCCTTGGGAACCACAAGACGGTCGTCAAACCACAACACGCCCTGTTCATCCACTTTAAAGTGTTGAGACAACTTTTCTTTTATTTTCTCTTTGATGTGGAATATCTCCTTGTCGGTTTTCTGGCCTTCTATTATCTTACTCTCCAAAGATCAACTAATCTGAATACTATGTAACATAGCAGGATGCATTAGATCGAACCCATCTTCAAGTAATGTGACTTTCTGCTTAAAGCATCTGCCACTACATTGGCTTTTCCAGGATGATATTGCACATTCAAGTTGTAATCCTTGATCAATTCCAACCATCTGCGCTGTCTCATGTTTAACTCTGGTTGGGTAAAGATGTACTTAAGACTCTTGTGATCTGTGAAAATGTTGCACACATTACTAAGTAGATAATGTCTCCAAATTTTTAGGGTGTGCACAACTGCAGCAAGTTCAAGATCATGTGTTGGATAGTTGACCTCGTGCTTTCTCAATTGACGTGATGCATAAGCAATGACTCTCCTTTCTTGCATAAGAACACAGCCTAATCCAGTTTTCGATGCGTCGCAAAACACATCAAATGGTTTCTCGATATCTGGTTGTGCTAGAACAGGAGCAGTGGTCAACAGTTTCCGCAAAGTGTGGAAAGCTGCTTCACACTCCTCTATCCACATAAACTTGTGATCCTTCTATAGGAGACTTGTTATCAGTTTGGCAATCTTCGAAAAGTCTGGTATAAAGCGACGGTAATAACCGGCTAGTCCTAAGAAACTCCTAATCTCAGGAACTGTGGTCGGTGCTTTCCAATTCATCACTTCTTGCACCTTACTTGGATCGACTGAAACTCCATTCTCTGACAGAATGTGACCAAGGAAAGGAACTTCCTTCAACCAGAATTCACATTTGCTAAACTTAGCATATAGTTGATGATCCCTAAGTCTGGTCAAGACAGTTCTTAGATGCTCTTCATGATCTTTCTTGTTCTCGGAGTACACCAGAATGTCATCGATGAACACTACCACAAACTTATCTAATTCTAGCATGAAAACTGTGTTCATAAAAAACATAAAGTATGTAGGAGCATTTGTCAAGCCAAAGGACATGACAAGATACTCATACAACCCGTATCTGATGGAAAATGCAGTTTTTGGTATATCCTGTGGCCTAATCTTGATCTGATGATAACCGGATCTTAAATCTATTTTTGAGAACACCTTGGCCTTGGATAATTGGTCAAATAGAACATCAATATGAGGCAAGGGATACTTATTCTTTATGGTCACAGCATTGAGTGGCCTATAATCTATGCACATTCTCAACGTGCTCTCTTTCTTCTTCTTCACAAACAAAGCGGGACATCCCTATTCAGACTTGCTTGGCCAAATAAACCCCTTTTTTGATAAATCTTCTAATTGCTTCTTCAGCTCAGCTAACTCATCTAGAGGCATCCGATAGGGTCTCCTTGAAATCGGAGCTGTTTCGGGGACTAACTCAATTCCAAACTCAATCTCCCTATCCGACAGAAGACCAGGTAGCTCATCCAGGAATACATCCGGAAATTCACACACTACCGGAATCTGATGAATAGGAATGACTGCCGTAGCACATGTAACACTTATAAGGTCTATTCTTCGAGGCAATGGTACTTGAAAAGTACCCTCACCCAGGGGATCCTTAAGGGTAAGTACTCGACTTCTAGTATCTATGACTGCTCCCCAATCCTTCATCCAATTCATCCCTATAATGACATCCAAAACTAATCCAGGCATAACTATCAAGTTCACTCGGAACTTTCTGCTACCTCATTCAAGGGTTGCCCCTCGAACCATCCAGTTGGTCAAAACATCAGCCCCTGCTGAACTTATACGGTAACCATTACCCAATTCTGTGCATAGTTGTTCATATTTCTATGCAAATGCTTGACTCATAAAAGAATGCGATGATCCAGAATCAAATAGAACAACTACAGGGTTTTTGTTGACAGGAAACTTACCAGCAGCGACGGGCTCTCCCTCAGGAATTTCATCCACTGTCGTACTATGCACTCTAGCATTATAAGTCTACTGCTTCTTCTTGGGCGGGTACGGACAAAACCTTGAGAAATGGCTAGGTTGATCACAGTTATAGCAGGGTCCCCTCACTGTCCCAGCAGATCCCACAACTCCCTTGGAACTGCCTTGTACCACAGTTGCGGCTGCTTTGTTGGGCTGTACTGCCATCTTGTACAGCTTCTGAGGTCCATGGAAATTCTAACTTCTTTGCTGAGGTGGCCTGAACCTAGCGCCAGGTGCCGATGGGTGAAATGGAGGACGACCTCCCATAGGTGCTCTAGCTTGGGAAGGACCACCTTCAAGGGCTCTCTTGCGTGTCTTGGCTGCGGTGCTGGCATTGTTATTCTTCTCTTGCTTCAGACAGTCGCTGATGAAGTCATTGAATCTGACATGGTTGTTGGTACCAACATGCTTTATCATTTTTGGATTGAGTCCCCTCTTGAAACTGGCTATTCTTTTAGCATCTGTGTCAACCATGTTGGGAGCATAGCGACACAAGTTGTTGAAGGCATGCAGATATTGCGTCACGGTCTTGGTGTCCTGGTTCAACGCCAGAATCTCTCCCAACTTCATCTCGGTTAGCCCGGGTGGAATATAGACTCCACGGAAGGCCTCAGCAAACTCTCTCCAAGAAATCTGAGCATTTGGAGGGAAGGTGGTGCGATGGTGCTTCCACCACATTCCCGCTGGTCCTTGCAACTGAAGTGCAGCATACTCCATTTTCAACACCTCTGTCATCCTCAACACACGGAATTTATCTTCCATCGTATTGATCCATTCCTCAGCATTGAGTGGCTCTATTGCTTCCTTGAATACTAGCGGCCTGGTGTCCATGAAATCTTTGAAGCTGCTATATTGGTTCACTCCCATGCCACCACCTTGATTGTTACCACGTTGAACGTTGTTGGCGATGGTGCGCAGAAAATCCTCCATGTTCTTCTGGGATTGTTCCGCGTTGCGCTGACTCCCGAGCAGCTGTGCGAGGAACATCTCAGGGGTAAACGGGGGAGGAGGTGGCAAATGCGGTTCATGGGGAGGTTCATTGTTGTTGCCGTGGTTTCCCCCCCCCACCACCGGTCCCCACACCATTAGCACCGGTCTTAGCGGCCTCATATGTGGTTCGGTGAGTGTTTGTCATCTGCATATTTCAGCAACAAGTAATGATTGAGTGAAGCTATAATAATTGCGAGTGAAGGAAAAATTATGCCGTACTGAATTTACTAGAGAGAATAAATTCATACAATAGAACAGAGGCACAACAATCGCATCCCAATTAAAACAACAACACTTAATCAAATTACTTCAATGGCAAACATCGCGTCCATACAATCAAATTGCCAGCATACATACACTAGACTTTTTATGCGTTCAGATATCGCATTCGAAATCAACTTCCATCCACATGCCAAGTCTCATATGTTCGAAGCAACATACAATAGGTTACATGCCAACAAAAGAAAGGTCATCGCGACAGGACCTAGATACTAGCGCAAGGCAACTAGCCTACTCCTTGGGGCCATCGTCGGGATCGGAGACATCACCATCGCCCCTAGGTGAAACTACAGGCTCGTCCTCGTTGTCGTCGTCGATATCCATGCCAGCGGCGTCTGGTGGAGCATATGGGCCAACCCCATTGTAGAGCACGTGAAACTCCTCGTGCAGGTTGCTGTTATATTCCTCTAGCTCATCGACCCTCTACAACAGAAGGTCCCTCTCGTCCTAGGCTTCATTCCTTTCCTGAACCAACTGTCCAATCATGCGGTCTGCATTGTTGTTGGCTTGAGTCAACGTATGCACCCGTTGCATAGCTCTATCGCCTCTCTCAACCACTTGATCTCGTTGTAAGTTCATATCAGCCAACTGCTCCTGCAAACTAGCTATAGCACGTGCCTGTCTCTTCTGCTTTCTCCCCTTGAGCTTATCCTCACCACGCAAGCTAGTCAAAGTCCAGTAGGTACTCTCAAGACCCTCATATGCTCTGATGGCGGCAAACATAGCACTCATTGCCTGGTTGTCGCTAGCCTGTCCTTTAGCTGGACCTCTGACCAATGCACTTCCCTGAGGCTAAACCCAAATGGCATCACGAGGATCATCCCTAGGAAAAGTGCCAGCTAGAGCTGCTGCAAGCTCACTAGGAAATTTGCTCATAATGTCCCTGATGACACGGAAGGCTGCTCCCTCTGCACCCTCAGCTGGAGTGCGACCCTCAAACTCCAAATGCCAACCATCTCAATATGGAGCATCACCGAGAGCAGGAACCGTGATCTCCACCACTGTGAGTCCATCCTCTGCTAACTGGCTCTCATTCCAAGAGTACACCGGCTCTTGACCCTCTGGGTACCCCACATCATGGAGCACTCTCCAAAGCAAGGTCGGCATGCCAAACTCACTCAAGAAGGTGTCCGTGGTGCGGTGCTCCCTCAGGGCCAACGGATGTCGAGGTGCTCTTCCTCCGGTGGACTTACGGGCGGTCTGCTTCGTGCGGGCCATCTGTAGCAAAAGTTCTTTTATTACCTCGGGGAAATATATTTTAGGTGATACAACTTTTATCAAAATGAGATAATCAATTTATAAGGGGAGGAATGCATGACATGAATGAAATGCACAAGTAACATGATGTATGTACGTGCCATACGTTCTCACAAACTTAAGAAATAAATAATTTCTAACGACGAATTCGGTGGCATACAAATGATCTCTCAAATACATAGCTAATACGTTCTACACGATAGCGTTGTTACGTACCTGCAGAAGATTCATTTCAGTCCAATTCTCAATGAATGCATAAAAGCAGTAAAGTTTTATCTACACGCTCTACACGAATTCCCAGATACGTGTATAATGGTAGTAACTACCCGAACCATCGTCCTATTGACGGCATCGCCTCCACAGACGGAAGACCCATACATGAGATACCTTTGTAAAACATGCGTAGAACATGTAATTACTCCAGCATCATATAAGCATTCACCCTAGATCAGCGGTGTATCCGATAATGCTCTCACAACTCACACTTACCGAGGCATAGAGGCAATTGATCCATACATTACCACTCAAACAAGTGGCACTCATACAATAGCACGCCGTATGAGCGACGAAAGAGAAATATGATGCAAGAACCCCAGTCAGTACTTAATTAAGCCACCTAAAGTCCTTAACTGGGCATAAAGGATATGACCACTGGCACACTTTATAGTTTGGAAATCACGTTTTTCAAATGCCTTTTTATTTTAAATACACTTGTGAACAGTAACACGCTAAACCATGCTCTGATACCAGCTGTAATAGAACCGACCAATTATATGAAATTAAGTAAGAAAATCATCCGCTAGAGCAGACGATTTAGCAAACTTAAGCCCATATAACCCGGTAGTCCGTGAAATCACGAAGGATTTCAAACCAACTTCCATTCCAGCCAAGATCGTAATAAGTTTAGCGGTCACCATCACATATTACATAAAAGTTCGCAATCTCAGATACATCAGAGTTTCAACATAGTTATTACAAAACCAGTTCGAATAAAAGTAGCAGAAGCCATTTGTTCAAACCACACACACACTCATGCGGAGTTCAAATATAGTGCCAGCGAATGATCATCTCCAACAAAAGCATCAGACGAGACATAAGGAATGACCATGCCTATGGTCCTAAGCATCACCCATCATAGGATAAAGGCAGTTGATACAGTAGCCGTAATACATCTGCCCATCTGCAACAAGTGGGAATAAAACCCTGAGTATGAGAAGGTACTCAGCTAGACTTACCCGACATAACCAAAAATAAATGACACCAAGGATTATGAAGGGCTTTATAGTAGGGTAGCTGACTCATTTGCAAAAGAAGCATTTTTAGCATTTCAAGAACCTTTCTAAAAGCATTATTGTCAAGTTAATTATTATTAACCTGTCGACTAGATTTGCACCTATACTAGAGCAAACATATAATTAAGCAGATAATGATAACCAATGATCATTAAACAACTTCCATCCTGTCATATTCACTATAACTGTCCAAGTGTTCCATAAACATTTACTACGATGAAGTAACTCAAGTCAAGTGCTCACTATCCAGGAGCGATGGCGATTCGAATCGATTCCTAACCAGCTGGTGATTTATTCCTTACACAAACCTTACTCACCCGCTAAAGTGAGATATTGATCACCGAGTCAACTATCTAGGAATCTCAAGTTTGCCAGGAACCACATGTACCCGGGGGCCGACCGACTGCACTTTGGTCTTATCATCTCACCCCCGTGTCCTACCACACTTGCTCTGGCACAGTGCATTGCGGGCAATCTACTCGGCCCGAATAATCTCCCAGCTTTGCGGTCGGAAGGTACTTTATCCGGCCAGCTAAATGTAAGGCATGCGTTCAACATGACTCGAGGCCCAACAACGGTCGGTCTTTAATCAACACAGACGGAAACACTACAGTCCAAAACTCTGCAAGTCTCCGTCCGGTCTCAACTTCATTTAACACTTAGTTATACCATGACTTCATAGTCATTCAAGCAAATCCAGGTAACCGCCTATAGCTTGCAGGTGACAGGAAATCACCCGACTTCTACCAGTCTAAGCCAGCTAAGCATTGACTCAACTGCGGATACCCGGGTAACAAGGATATAGTATAACAAAGGTAGACAAGGTATAATACAGCAACGGTTGCAAACAACTCCTGAACGTAATGCATCAATTAAAGTAAAGCATTTAATTAAATAATCGCAAACCAGGAGAAAAATGCTCTGGGGCTTGCCTCGTTCAAACGAACTAGGTTGGTGATCCACGCAGTCCGGCAAGTCCTCTCCTTGCTCCTCTTCCTCGGGCACCTCCTGTGCCTGGACTTCTTGTGGATCGGTCCCGGTCTGCTCTTCCTGAACTGCTACTAGCAACTCCTCCTGCGATCCTGTATGATGCAGACGTATAAGTGCTAATGCATAGGTGCATCGAAGAGGTGACATGTAATGATCATGATGCATGAAATGTGGATGAACATGTTTAACTTCATTGGACATAGTCGTAGCGAAGTTCTTCTACAAGGTAGTCAACATCATCCAAGAACATGTACTATTATCTACTATGACAACCACTGTACTAACATGCCAAATCACCACAGCAAATCAAGATGCTTCAAAGATACACCAAAGCGAACATTATTAACTAACTTGCATTAAAGAGGATTATTTTATTTCATTTTAAACTAGGGCTACAACAGCAACCTATATTTTTGGTGCTTATAAAAATCTAAGAAAATTACAGTAGCATAGTACTACTCTAAGTAGACTACCATAAAATTTTCATGGCATTTGGATAAGTAAAATAGTCTACACAAAAATGACAAGGCATAAGTGCTCAAAAAGCATAAATAGGAAACCTTAGTTAAAAGTGTCAAGCAATAGATTTCTCATTTTTCCTAGAATCACTCTAGCATAAGAATAGCACTCACCAAATTTTACCTTTACTGGATCTATAGAAAAATTATGAAAATTCACACAAGTATTAATCAATGATAAAAGGAAAATCTATAACTCAAAAACTACACTTGCACTAGCTCTGAAATTTTAACCAGAGCTTCTACTAAGCAATACTAGCATACTCACAAAATTTCATAATTTTTGGACCACAAAAACTCAAGATAAAATTTTAACATTTTTGCATGCATCTAAAAATACATTTCAAAGTCCTATTTAATTCATCCAAAATTTCTAAAACCTGTGCTCATATAATATTTTTATTAAATACTAGACATTACCAGGAACTCAACAAAATTGGAACCATAACATTTGGATCTACCAAACTTGATTTACACATTTTTGAATCATGCACACAAATCTGTGAAAAACAAAATAAACAAAACAAAAAGGAAAACCTAATCAGCTACTGGGCCAGCCCGAACGGATTAGGCGGCCCACGACTGCGCGCGCACATAGCCCAGAACAGCGCAACCTAGTTTCGGCTCCCTCTCAGCAGCGGCGACTAACAAATGGGACCCGCGCGTCAGCGAGAGAAAACAGGGGACGGAGGAAGACGACGGCGCGGCAACTGCGAAATTCGCTGACGACGATTTCTCCGGTGGAACCGAGGGCAAAGGCGTGCCCACCTCGACCTCCTGCACCCATAGCACTCCTAAAACTAGACTCTAGCAGACTCCAGGGACGTCGGCCATGACCCACGGCGGCTCGGCCATGGCGCATGGTGGTGCTCCGGCGAACCCAGGCGGTTGGTGGCCATACAAGGCACGCGTAAGCTTTCAGTGAACAAGACAGACCTTCCTATGCTACGACTACCGGCTACGGTGAAGCGGTTAGGCGGGACTGCATGAGATCACTGGTGGCGACCATGGCGGCCATGCCGTGGTGGTGCATGGTTCGGCAATGCCGCTCACCTACAGCTTGGCTGGCTCCGTGAGGGCGCTGACGAGGTCCGTGAAGCAATGGCAGAGCTACGGGTGGGATGGTGGTGGCTGTGGCGCCGCAGCGAGCTCGAGCGAGCTCGGTAGAGCTGATGGCGTCGACGGTGCGCTGCGGCTGTGAATGGGGAAGGCAACGGAGGAGTGGATGAGTGCAGAGCGCGTGCGGAGGGCAGCAGGGCGCGCTCCTCTTCAAGCCAGCCAGCGCGCGGCGTGGTCAGGGCGAGCCGAGCGTGTGGCAGACACGCGGCGGCCGCCATCTGACCTTGGTCGGCCATAACAGGTCTGAAGCCGAAACACTGTAGCGCGATTCAGATAACAAGAAACTAACTAACAGCGCTAAATGGTGATGCTCTATCTCCTAATCCGTTGATCGTTAGCGAAAGAAATCAAAACAAAAGTTGTACACCTACATACCAGCTACAAAACTCATTTAGAGGTCAATGTCTAATTTGCAAAGGACAGAGAGTAAAATCATGCCAAAGTCATGTTCAAGAAACTGAAACGTGGAGTTTGTACTTAGAAAATTTCTAAGTGTTGAACCCAACCCAATTTCTGACTTGTGGGACCATTTAGATCATGTTGTGCACATTTTCATGACTTGGTCACAAAATAACTTTTGTTCCTTATATAATTTGCTATAACTTTGTTTTAGGTTGCTCAGACATGCAAACATTCTAAGTGGTACTTTTTGAACAGTCAAACAAAAAAGTCCTAGGGTCAAAACAAGTCAAACCATGACTTGGAAACTTAATTAGGCAAAATGATCAATATGAACATTGTTCCTAATGACCTTCTAAGTATAGCTAAGTTGTTTAACAATATATTTAGCCATACCACACATTTGTCATACAAGAATCAAGCACTGAATGTACTGAAACGATGAAAACAATTGAAATGATACTTTTGTTTCATAGTCATGTTTCACATGTTTCACGTGATATATGCTCATGAATGAATGAATGATGCTCATGTTCATGGAATGTAAGTGTAATTAGGCAAGCCTAACACCAGGGGTGTTACAATAAGGGGTTCTTGACCTTTCTCCGGTGGAGAGCCAAAAGATACTCTAGTAAATTGCTCGTGGCATGTGTGATCCTTATCTTGTGTTGGTTGTGTGGCACCCTATTAAGGGTTTAGCGTGTGATGCCAATTAGTGTGTGAACCTCCAAGTGAGTGAATCACCATAACGAGGACTAGCTTGCCGGAAAGCAAGTGAGCCTCGATAAAAAAATCTTGTGTCACCTTGTTCGAGGATTTCATTGGCTATCTTGTGGTTGATTGAATGGCTCAATCTTGTGATTGGCTCATACCTCGACACGTCAGTATAATCATCACCATTCTCTCTTGTATTACATTCCTAGTGTGTAAGCTAAGCTCTTTAGTGTAATTAGTTTTGAGAGCTAGCTTGTGTTGGGACTTTGAAAGGTCCTAATGGCTAGAGGGGGGGTGAATAGCCTAATAAAAATTTCTACAACAACACTTAACCAAATGGTTAGACAATTATAAGGCAAAGCGAGTGTTGCGCTAGCCTACTCAAAATGCAAGCCACCTACCACAATTCTAGTTTAGATAGTGTCAATTCACACAAGAGCAATGACACTACCCTATGTTAGTGTGCTCTCAAAGGCTAACTAAAGAGCCACACCAACTAAGCATGCAAGCTCTCACAACTAGCTACACTAAAGAGCTTGTCAACTAGTTTGCGGTAAAGTAAAGAGAGTGATCAAGAGGGTTATACCGCCGTGTAGATGAATGAACCAATCAATCACGAAGATGAATAACAATGATGACCAATCACCTCGGAATCAATGATGAACACAATGATTTTTACCGAGGTTCACTTGCTTGCCGGTAAGCTAGTCCTCGTTGTGGCGATTCACTCACTTGGAGGTTCACGCGCTAATTGGCTTCACACGCCAAACCCTCAATAGGGTGCCGCACAACCAACACAAGATGAGGATCACACAAGCCACGAGCAATCCACTAGAGTACCTTTTGGCGCTTCGTCGGGGAAAGGTCAAGAACCCCTCACAATCACCATGATCGGAGCCGGAGACAATCACCACGATCGGAGCCGGAGACAATCACCACGATCGGAGCCGGAGACAATCACCACCTCCGCTCGACGATCCTCGCTGCTCCAAGCCATCTAGGTGGCGGCAACCACTAAGAGTAACAAGCAAAATCCACAGCGAAACACGATCACTAAGTGCCTCTAGATGCAATCACTCAAGCAATGCACTTGGATCACTCCCAATCTCACTATGATGATGAATCAATGATGTAGATGAGTAGGAGTCCTTTGGCTAAACTCACAAGGTTGCTATGTCAATGAAAATGTGCAAGAGTGCCCCCTTAAGCCGGCCATGGGGCTATAAATAGAGCCCCAATCAAATAGAGCCGTTATACCCCTTCACTGGGCAAAACGCGCTCTGACCGGACGCTCTGGTCATACTGACCGGACACTGGCCCTCAGCGTCTGGTCGCCCGATGGACGCCACGTGTCACCAGCTTCAAATGCTGTTTATCAGATTTCAACGGCTATGACGCTGACCGAACGCAGTAGCTTCAACTGACCAGACGCTGAACCCCCAGCGTCCGGTCGTTTCCAGTAAGATACCAACCTCGACCGGATGCGTTCGGTTAAAACTGACCGGACGCTGGAACCTCAGCGTCTGATCGAGTACAATAAGGGTCGAAACCTGGTTTTCCTCGACCAGACGCGTTCGGTCCACCTCGACCGGACACAGCCAGCGTCCGGTGGTAAACCCTAGCCACTATACCGACAGTCAACGCGACCGGACACAGGAAGTCAGCGTCCGATGATTCTGGATTCAGCATCCGGTCACTGGACCGACGCTGGCATCAGCTCTGTTCTCACTTCTATCTTCTCCACCCTTGCTCCAATGTGCCAACCACCAAGAATTTACATCCGGCGCAATAGAAAATAGGCATTTCATTTTCTCGAAAGCGTCGAATCCCGCCGAGCTTATGCATATGTGTTAGCACACACCTTGTGCACATGTGTTAGCATATTTTCACAAATATTATCAAGGGTGTTAGCACTCCACTAGATCTTAAATGCATATGCAATGAGTTAGAGCATCTAGTGGCACTTTGATAACCGCATTCTGATATGAATTTCACCCCTCTTAATAGTACGGCTATCAAACCTAAATGTGATCACACTCTCTAAGTGTCTTGATCACCAAAACAAAATAGCTCCTACAAGTTATACCTTTGCCTTGAGCTTTTTGTTTTTCTCTTTCTTCTCTTCAAGTTTAAGCCCTTCATCATCTCCATGCTATCACCATTGTCATGTTATGATCTTCATTTGCTTCTCTACTTAAAGTGTGCTACCTATCTCATGATCACTTGATGAACTAGGTTAGCACTTAGGGTTTCATCAATTCACCAAAACCAAACTAGAGCTTTCAGACTCATGGTTAGTGAGTCTCTTTAGTTAGTCTTTGAGTCTTTGAGAGTCCACTAATTTAGTGTAGTAACATAGCCATTATGTGGATAGAGACTATAGAAAATAGAATTATGGTAGGTGGCTTGCATTTTTAGTAGGCTAGCGCAACACTCGCTTCGCCTTATATTTATCTAACTGGTTTGCTAAGTGTTGTTGTAGAAATTTTTAAAAGGCTATTCACCCCCTCTCTAGCCATTAAGACCTTTCAAGTGGTATCAGAGTCATGGTCACCGTAATTTGAGGCTTAATAACCTTCGGTGTCAAAATGACTCAAATCAACAACACCAAAAAGCCACCCTAATTTGATGGCTTAAACTATCACTATTGGAAGGCTAAGATGATAATATATATCAAGTCAATCAATAAGAAGGTTTGAAAAGTGGTGGAGACCAAGATTGAGATAGAAGATCCAGAAAATTCCACCGCCGTCGAAGAAGTACTTCTCTCTTCCCCAAAACAATGATATTGCTCTTAGTGTCATTCATGATGCTATTGATGAGAGAATATTTGAGGAAATCAAGAACATTGAGATGGCTTATGAGGCTTGGAAGAAGTTGGAGGAGTCATTTGGGGGCACTCAAGTGGTGAAGGGTGCCAAGGCATATATCCTCAAAGAGAAGTTTGCTAGTTTCAAGATGAAGGAGGATGAGAGTATGTCAGAGATGTTTCATAGGCTTCAAGTGCTTGTCAATGATCTCAAAGCACTTGGAGAGAAGGTGGAGGAAAAGGATTTCTCCCATAGGTTCTTGAGATGCCTACCCTCAAGATTTGGCACATTGGTCACTATTCTAGTAAGAAATGGTTTAGACATCATGACACCAAACCAAGTGTTAGGAGATATAATGACCGATGATACATATAGAGACGATGATGAGAAGGAAGAAAAGAAGGAAAAGAAAGATGAGAAGAAGAAGAGTGTGGCATTCAAGGCCACATTATCCAAGGGCAAAGCAAAGCAAGAATCATCAAGTGAAGATGAAGACTTGAGCTTTGATGAGATGGATGATGAGAAGATGGCTCTCTTTGTCAAGAGATTTGGCAAGTTCATGATGAAGAAGGGCTACCGTGCTAGAAGAAAGAAGTCTTTATTCAAGAATAAGAAATAGTTAAGAAGGTGCTTCAATTATGGAAGCAAAGATCATCTTGTTGCTCAATGCCTATACAATAGTGACAATGATGATGACAAGAAGAATAAGAAGAAGGACAAGAAGGAAAAGAAATAGAAGAAGGACAAGATGACCTTCAAGAAAAAGAAGAAGGGTGGTTCATATGTGGTCACTTGGGGAAGTTTGCAAGCTTCAAGATGAAGGATGATGAGAGTATGCCAGAGATGTTTCATAGGCTTCGTGCTTGTCAATGATCTCAAAGCACTTGGAGAAGAGGTGAATGACAAGGACTTCTCCCACATTTTCTTAAGATGTTTGCCTTCAAGATTTGGCACATTGGTCAGTATTCTAGTGAGGAGCGATTTGGACACCATGACACCAAACCAAGTGTTGGGAGATATAATGACCAACAATACATATAGAGATGATGATGAGAAGGAAGAAAAGAAGGAGAAGAAAGATTATAAGAAGGATGAGAAGAAGAAGAGCGTGGCATTTAAGGCCACATCATCCAAGGGCAAGGCAAAGCAAGATACATCAAGTGAAGATGATGGCTCATGCAATGATGATGATGATAAGAAGATGGCTCTCTTTGTCAAGAAATTTGATAAGTTCATGATAAAGAAAGGGTATCATGCTAGAAGAAAGAAATTTGCATCCAAGAACAAAGAAGAGTCAAGAAGGTGCTTCAAATGTGGAAGCAAAGATCATCTTGTTGCTCAATGCCCATACAATAGTGACAATGATATTGACAATAAGAAGAACAAGAAGAAGGAAAAGAAGGAAAAGAAAGAGAAGAAGAACAAGATGACCTTCAAGAAGAAGGGTGGTTCATATGTGGTCACTTGGGATAGTGATGCTTCCTCAAGTGATGATGACAAGACCACCAAGAAGAAGGCACTTGCAAGCATTGCTATCAATGAGAAGCCTTCTCTCTTTGACACTCCATCATGCTTCATGGCTAAGCCACTAACGTACAAACTTGTGATAATGGAAGTGATGAGGAACATGATAATGAAAATAAAAATGAAAGTGATAGTGATGATGATGAACTAACTAAGGATGAACTACTTGACATGCTAGATGATGCTAAAGAACACTTTGACATTAAGAGAAGGGAATGCAAAAGCTTACGTAAGGAACTAAAAGCCCTTAAGCAAGCCTTTGATGAGCTCAATGCATCTCATGAGAGGCTAGAGGAAGCCCATGAGAAGCTTGGCAAAGCACACAAGAAGCTTGAAAAATCTCATTCCACTTTGCTTAATGAGCAAAATGAGAAGAAGCATGTTGAGACATGTAATGTAGACTTAACTTGTGACTTAATTGATGAATCATTCTATAAGCCTATCATTGTTGCTCTCACTAACCCTTCTTGTAGCACTTCCACCTCAACTAGTAGTGATGGTTTCACATATGATGCCTCACTAATGGTTGAGAATGGGACCCCGAAGAAGGAGGTCAATGAGCTCACTCACACCTTGGCTAAGGCCTATGGTGGTGAGGGCCGCTTGCTTATGTGCTTGGATAGCCAAAGAGCTTCTCTCTATAAAGAAGGATTGGGCTATACTCCCAAGAAAGGCAAGACAGCCTTTGCTCATCACAAGACTAGTTTTGTGAAGAATAATAGTCAATTTTGCACTAGTTGCAAGCAAGTTGGTCATAAAGAGCATGAGTGCAAGAACAAAAGCAAAAATGCTAATGTATCCTCAATTCAGATTAATTCTTTCTATTTGCTTACTAAGGTATAAATGGTGTGAAAGCTAAGTTCATTGGTACACCATGGTTGAGCTCAAAGAAGAAAGCCATTTGGGTGCGAAAGAGCTTGGTCACTAACCTTCAAGGACCCAAACAAGTTTGGATACATAAAAAGAATTGATCTTCTTTTATAGATCAATTACAAAGCCGGAGGAAGGCATTGGGGGTTCTTGATAGTGGGTGCACTCAACATATGACCGGTGATGCAAGAATATTTAACTTAATCAATACCAATGGCAATGATGGTTATGATGGTATCACATTTGGTGACAATGGCAAAGGTAAGGTCAAAGGGCTTGGTAAGATTGTAATATCCAATGACATGAGCATATTCAATATGCTGCTAGTAGAGAGCTTGAACTTCAATTTGCTATTTATGGCTCAATTGTGTGATCTTGGATTCAAATGCATATTTGGGGTAGATAATATAGATATCATAAGTGTAGATGGCTCAAACTTGATCTTCAAAGGCTTCAGATATGAGAATCTATACTTGGTTGATTTCAATGCTAGTGAAGCTCAATTATCTACATGTTTGTTCACTAAGTCTAGCATGGGTTGATTATGGCATAGAAGGCTTGGTCATGCTGGAATGAAACAATTGAATAGATTAGTTAAGCATGACTTGGTTAGAGGCTTGAAAGATGTAGTGTTTGAGAAAGATAAGCTTTGTAGCTCTTGTCAAGCTGGAAAATAAGGTGGAAACACCCATCCTAAGAAAAGCATGATGAGCACTAGTAAAGCATTTGAGTTATTGCACATGAACTTGTTCGGGCCAACACAATACACTAGTATCGATGGAAACAAATATAGCTTTATGATAGTGGATGATTATACTAGATACACCTAGGTATTCTTTCTAGTGGACAAAAGTAATGTGTTTGCAACATTCAAATTATTTGTCAAGGGCATTCACAATGAGTTTGAAACAACCATCAAGAGAGTTAGAAGTGACAATGGTAGTAAGTTCAAGAACACTAAAATTGATGAGTTATGTGATGAATTTAGAATTAGACATCAATTCTTGGCCAAGTACACTCCACAATCAAATGGCCTTGTTGAGAGAAAGAATAGAACACTCATTGATATGACAAGGTCTATGCTTAGTGAGTACAATGTGAGTCAATCTTTTTGGGCCAAAGCTATCAACATGACTTGCTATTATAGCAACCACCTCTATTGTCACCCATTGAAAGAGAAGACACCATATGAGCTCTTGAATGGTAGAAAGACCAACATTGCATATTTTTGGGTCTTTGGTTGCAAATGCTATATCTTAAAGAAAGGCACTAGATTGGGCGAGTTTGACAAGAAATGTGATGAAGGATTCATACTCGGATATTCAACCACTAGCAAAGCATATAAAGTTTGGAATTTGATAAGTGGTACTTTTGAGGAAGCATATGATGTTAAATTTGATGAAACCAAGGGTTCACAAGATGAGAATGAGAACTTGGAAGATGTTAGAGGCATTCAACTTTCAAATGCCATAAAGAACATGGATGTTGATGAGTTGAGGCCTAGACAAATGAATGATGATGAAGATGATCAAGTGTAAGTGCTCCCTAACTCAAATGTGCAAGATGATAAAAATCAAGCTAGTACAAGTGGCTCTCATGACAATGAACAAGAACAAGTGGCTAGTACATCATCTCAACCCAATGATCAAGCAAGTGCAAGCAATCAAGTCCCAAAACTTCAACCAACTAATATTGCAAAGGATCATCCATTGGACACTATAATTAGAGATATTTCTAGAGGTGTACAAACAAGATCAAGATTAGCTTCATTTTGTGAGCATTTCTCATTTGTGTCATCCATTGAACCAAAGAAGATAGATAAAGCATTAAAAGATATTGATTGGGTGAATACTATGTATGAAGAATTGAACAACTTCATAAGAAATCAAGTATGAGAATTAGTGGAAAGGCCAAAGAACCACAATATGATTGGAACCAAATGGATCTATAGAAACAAGCAAGATCAAAATGTGATAGTAGTAAGGAACAAAGCAAGATTAGTAGCGTAAGGCTATACACAAGTTGAAGGTCTTGACTTTAGAGAAACATATGCCCCGATTGCTAGATTAGAAGCAATTAAAATCTTGCTAGCCTATGCTTGTGCCCATAACATCAAGCTCTATCCTGGTTTTGAAGATGACAAGAAGCCCGACCATGTGTACAAGTTGAAGAAGACATTGTATGGCTTGAAACAAGCACCTAGAACATGATATGAGAGATTGAAGGACTTCCTACTCTCTAAAGGGTTCATAATGGGTAAGGTTGACACCACTCTTTTCATCAAGAAGATTGGCAAATACTTGTTTGTATTACAAATATATGTTGATGACATCATATTTGGATCAACCAATTAAGACTTTTGTGAAGAATTTGAAAAAATGATGGCTAATGAGTTTGAGATGTCCATGATAGGAGAGTTGAGTTACTTCCTTGGTCTTCAAATCAAGCAATTAAAGAATGATACATTTGTGAGTCAAGGCAAGTACATTAAAGACATGCTCAAGAAGTTTGGCATGAGTGATAGCAAAGCCATTAGCATACCAATGAGGACAAATAGCAATTTGGATAGTGATGCAAGTGGCAATATGGTGGATAAAAAATTGTATCAGTCTATGATTGGAAATCTACTCTATGTGACCGCATCATGGCCGGATGTCATGTTTAGTGTATACATGTGTGCAAGATTTTAAGCCTCGCCAAGAGAAAGTTATTTGAAGGCTACAAAGAGAATATTGAGGTACTTAAAGAATACACAAATGTTGGTTTGTGGTATCCAAAAGGAGCAAAGTTTGAGCTAGTTGGTTACTCCAACTCGGATTATGCTGGATACAAGGTTGAAAGGAAGAGCACCTCGGGCATATGTTAATTGTTGGGAAGATCACTAGTTTTATGGTCATTAAAAAAGCAAAATAGTGTTGCATTATCAACCGCCTAAACTGAATACATATCCGTCGGTAGTTGTTGTGCACAAATACTTTAGATGAAGGCCACCTTGAGTGACTTTGAAATCAAGTTCAAGAAAGTGCCATTGCTATGTGACAATAAATGTGCAATCAAGTTAACCAACAATCTGGTTCAACATGCAAGAACAAAGCACATTGATGTCCACCACCATTCCATAAGAGATCACCTACAAAAGGGGACATTTGTATTGAGAGTGTAGGCACCGAAAATCAACTTGCCGATATATTCACCAAGCCATTGGATGAGAAAATATTTTGCAAGCTAAGGAATGAGTTGAATATATTAGATTTTCTCAAATATGTGTTGATGCACCCCCCACTTATATGACATGC
Organism: Miscanthus floridulus; assembly: GCF_019320115.1. Lineage (NCBI taxonomy): Eukaryota > Viridiplantae > Streptophyta > Magnoliopsida > Poales > Poaceae > Miscanthus > Miscanthus floridulus. The sequence continues at coordinate 53,095,873 of NC_089587.1, read as the reverse complement.
CTCTCCTTTGAGCAATCCAAGATAAAAGTTGATTGACATGGCATACATCCTTGCTAAGGACGTGTTTAGTGCATCTAGTCATATTTCACTTTTAATAGGCTCATTCATGAAAATCAAATAAATTTCATGCTTGTATGGTATCACTATTACTTCTATACTTGACTTGATCTAGTGGTAACATATGACATATTTGTGGGCTTATAAACCTAGTGTTTGATCTAGAAAATGAGCTATAAGTGTTTAACTCAATATGGTACAAGATAACCCTTATTTGGAGGTATGAAGAAGCTTGTCCTTGGATCAAACCGAGTTAAATATTTTTGGCAAGTATTCTAGATTGAACCAAATTTGAGAAAATGATCCTCACACCATTGATTGACATTGATAATCTCAACTTATCTACATTTTCAAACCTTTGTGGTCATTTATGGCAAAGGAGGAGAAATAGTATACAAAGATAGTGAAAAGACAACAAAGGGGGAGAGAAATAAAGATATAAGTGATAGGGGGAAGAATTTGACATAGGAGAAGAGATATGACCAAGAAAGGGGATAAATTAAAAATTTTAAGCACACAAGTAGGGGGAGTAAGCTCATAAACTTGTATGGTGCATTTGAATATGCATTTCATATATTTGTTTGCATGGAACAAGCTTTAAATTTTAATATCCATGCTTGTGTGGAGTATGCTAGTTGTAGGTTTGAATGATGAAATAAAAAACTAGCATGCATAGGTTAAGTAACTATACTCATGCTCATATTATGAAAACTAGACCCTTACTTCTAAATGTTGATCTCACGGGGTATTCTAGTTTTTGTGGATGTCTAGTTACTCATGGTGCTAAGGATGGTATATTGATGCACTTCGATTGGTATCACGCTTTAAAGGTCCATCTCTTATACCTTAGCATCATTTGGTAGACATTGACTTCTACATTTCCTATCTAAACATATGTGCAAGCTACAATCCAAACTCTTAGCACATATGCAGAGGGAGCAATTGCTACCATTTGGGGTTCATGAAACTTGTCCATAGTCTTTTACACATGGTAATTATGCTTGGGCAAGCATCATGGATTCAATTAAATTTCAATTCATATCTTTGAGTAAGGGTTGTCATCAATTACCAAAAAGGGGGGAGATTGAAAGCTCTAGTTTGGTTTTGGTGAATCGATGAAACCCTAAGTGCTAACCTAGTTTATCTAAGTGATCATGAGATAGGTAGAACCATTCCAAGTGATGAAGCAATGATGAGAATCATGATGATGGTGATGCCATGGTGATGATCAAGTGCTTGGACTTGAAAAAGAAGAAAGAGAAAAACAAAAATCTCAAGGCAAAGGTAAAATTGATAGGAGCTTTTCAGTTTAGTGATTGAGACACTTAGCGAGTGTGATCACATTTATGATTGATAGCCGTACTATTAAGATGAGTGAAACTCATATCGAAATACGGTTGTCAAAGTGCCACTAGATGCTCTAACTCATTGCATATGCATTTACGATCTAGTGGAGTGCTAACACTCTTGACAATGCTTATGAAAATACGCTAACACACGTGCATAAGGTGATACACTTGGTGTTTGGCATATTTGAGTAAGGGTGGAGAGGTTAGTGAGGTGAAGGAAGTGATTATCACTGTAAAATAGTGATTGAACGCTGGTCACGTGATGGCCGGACTCTAGGAGTAGTGTCCGATCAGTAGTGAAGCAGTGAGGCTATCTCTATCTGGATGACCGAACTCTAGAGACGCTGATTGACCGGACTTGGGATGAACATTGTTAATCATCCGGTCTCGCTGATGTGGTGGCGCGCTGAGAAGAGGAGGAGGAGCGGACACACCAAAACGTTCGGTCTTGATGGATCGAACGCGTCCGGTCAAGAAAAAACGTCTCTGGTACCTTACTAAAAACAACCGAACTCCAGTGGTGGAGTGTTTAGTCACTTTGAGCAGCGCGTTCGATTGCAACTTAACATATGGCGCGAAGCAGACTAGCCGTTATAATCGGGCGCTTAGCATTTGAAGTTGATGACATGTGGCGATCCGGTCAACCTGATTGACATGTCTGATCAGCCCGTGTTTCACTAGACAGAGGAGCCAACGGCTTTATTCGTGGGGGCTCTCTATTTCAGCCCCATAGCCGGATCTAGCTCACTCTCTTGGCCATTTTCATTGACATAGCAATCTTATGGCTTAGCCAAAGCCCTCCCACTCATCTGCATCACTGATTCATTATCTTTGTGAGATTGTGAGAGAATCCAAGTGCATTGCTTGAGTGTTTGCATCTAGAGACACTTGGTATTCGTGTTTGGCTGTGAGTTTGGCTTGTTACTCTTGGTGGTTGCCGCCACCTAGATGGCTTGGAGCAGTGAGGATCGTCGAGTGGAGGTTGGTGATTGTCTCCGGCTCCGATCATGGTGATTGTGAGGGGTTCTTGACATTTTCCTAGCAGAGAGCCAAAAGGTACTTTTGCAAATTGCTTGTGGCTTGTGTGATCCTCATCTTGTGTTGGTTGTGTGGCACCCTATTAAGGGTTTGGCGTGTGATGTCAATTAGCCCGTGAACCTCCAAGTGAGTGAATCACCACAACGAGGACTAGCTTGCCGGCAAGCAAGTGAACCTCGGTAAAAAATCTTATGTCACCTTGTCCGAGGATTTCATTGGTTATCTTGTGGTTGATTGATTGGCTCAATCTTGTGATTGTCTCATACATCGACACGTCGGTATAATCATCGTCATTCTCTTTTGTATTGCATTTCTAGTATGTAAGCTAAGCTCTTTAGTGTAATTAGTTTTGAGAGCTAGCTTTGTGTCGAGACTCGTGGTTAGTGAGGCTCTTTAGTTAGTCTTTGAGAGCTCACTAATTTAATGTAGTGACATAGTCATTGTGTGGATAGAGACTATAGAAATTAGAATTGTGTTAGGTGGCTTATATTTTTAGTAGCCTAGCGCAACACTTGCTTCGCCTTATATTTGTCTAACCGGTTTACTAAGTGTTGTTGTAAAAATTTTTAATAGGCTATTCATCTTCTCTAGCCATTAGGACCTTTCAGTGTTCGGATACTAATAAAAAACAAATTATAGAATCCGTCAGTAAAACCGTGAGATGCATTTATTAAGTCTAATTAATCCGTCATTTGCAGATGTGTTACTGTAATACTTTATCGTCAAATCATGGACTAATTATGTTTAAAAGATTCGTCTCGCAAAGTAGTCGTAATCTGTGTAATTAGTTATTTTTTAGTCTATATTTAATACTTCATGCATGTATCTAAACATTCGATTGGATATGGTGTAAATTTTGGGGAGGAACTAAACAAGGCTTTAGTATACATGTGATGTTTTAGGTTTATTTTTGGATGTTTGAAAAGTATCCCTATGATGTTGTTTAAAATTTTTCTCTATTACGTGTTTTTGTTTTTTCCTTCTGCTTTGCTCTAAATTTTACTATTATTTATTTATGTTATATTTATTCATTTGAATATTATAATAACAATTTAATGAATCTAATAATATAATATTGATCTTCTAAACCGAGAACATTTTTCTTACGAAGATAGAACACTGTTTTCTAAATCTAGAACATCATCTCTACTCAATTAAAGAAAATGTTTTATCTTCATAAGATAAATGTTCGTTAATAAAATTTTATCTAAATATAGCCACGTGAGATCTTGTTTTGAAGGATTTATTACAAGAAACTTAATGGTATAATCCGAATTTAATTTAGATTTTTGGTTTAGAAGTTACTACTTTTTTTAATCCGTTAAAAGTCACCACGTGCAACGTGGACGAGGACGAGGTGGGACCTGCGCGATTGGAGCATGTGCGAGCCATGCGTCCGCACGCGCGGCTGCCCGTGAAATTTTTCGTGCTGCCGCTTTTGCCGTGCTGCCGGACTGAAGGACGGTTCCGACGCTCTAGATTACTAGGGTACGAGTATATACTAGTATACAACAGAGACCAAGCCGGTGCTGGCGGCACGGGTGTTCGTAGTTCGTACACCGAACAAAATCCTATCTTTTGACAGAAATAAGCCGTGGAACAAATTCTAGCTCTATTCGCTTGTTGGTTTCAGCCAAGGCTTATCAGTCAGTCAACAGTATTTTTCTCTCACAACAAACCAGCACCAGCCGGGCTTATCAGCCCAGAAACCAACCAGCGAACATGCCGTCTAAACGGAGCAATATGTGAAGGAACTTTACTGGCCACCGCAGCGCTGCCAACGGCGATGGAGAAGAAGCCGACCGAGGCCCCCGCCCCTGCGCCGGCCAAGAAGTCGTCGTCTTCCTCCAAGGGTGCCCTTGTGGCAAGCGTGCACACCGGCCAGCGCGGGTACATCGAGGAGCCAGGCTCCCCGCTGCACTCGGAGGACACGTCGGAGGGCAGCTCTGCGGCGGGCGGTCCAGGTCGTCGAAGTCGGCATACTCGGACTGCGAGCGCGCGTCGAGCTCGGAGCCCTCGTCGCACGTCGACGATAGGGTCTCCATCCTGGCATCAATGATGCCCCTCCCCTCCCTTCGCGTTCTGCTTACCCATTCCATAGGTCCCGTCTTTGCGTCAAATAGAAGCGGGTCCTGCTAGGCTTTGGAGGCTCCACCGCAAAGCCTGTAGAAGCATGCAGGCTTAAGTGCTTTACCGTGTGTTTAGTTACGTAGCGTTTGGTTGGGAGTCAAGTGGAGTGGGACGGTCCTGTCTCTGATTTATGGGACGGGACGGTGACGGGATGGCTCTATTTTCTGTTTGGTTGACGAGGGACGGGATCGACCCATTTTGTGTTTGGTTCAGAGACATAAAAAGTGGGATGAGCTATCGACAAGTGGGACCTATTTGTAAGTTTTTTTCTTTTTTTTTTATCTTTTTCCTTCTCTTCTCCTTATCTCTTCCTCTCTCTCTCCTTATCTCTTCCTCCTTACGCCTGCTCCATACCTTGGTCGCGCATCGCCCCTCGTTTATTGCCCGACAAGCACGGCCGTGGCCCGCCTAGGGACTCCTCCGTTGGCGAGGCCACCTGGCCACCCGCCCCGTGCCTCTTCCGTCCTCCGCCCCGAGCTCGGCCGCCCACCGCCATGGGCCTCCTCTGCCTTGAGCTCGGCAGTGAGCCACTGAGCGCTTCCTCCGCCGGCGAGCTCAGCCACACGACACAAGGCTAGGTCCCGCCCGCGCGCTCGTAGGGTTGGCCACGCGGTGGCGCCGAAGCTCGCTCACTCTTCCTCTTCCTCCCCTTGCTCCACTAGGCCTACGCTCGTCGCCGCCTCTTCCTCGCCCGCGCGGCATATCTGGCGACAAAAATGAACCACGCGGCATGGCCGGCGCCGGAGCTCACCCACATGTGCCACCTCTCGCTGCCCGCGCTCGTCTTCCCCATCGTGGCTCATCCCAGGGAGGACGACTCTATCCATCCAAAAAACAGGGACGGGAGTCACGGCATCAACTGAGATTATTCCCAGGTAGGATGAAGGTAGGACAACCTCACCTCTCAACCAAACAGCTCCAAAGTAGGATCATCCCACTCCCATCCCACCCCATGCCACCAACCAAACACTACCGGGACAAGGTGGGATGGGATAGGATGGCCCTGGGACCGACGTTGTTTGGTTCGGAGGTGGAGTTTAGCGAGGACGTCCCCGACGCAAATATTCGCATGAGATGCGGGGCGACCCCGTCCCTCAAAATTTCACGGACGGGGTCCGTCCCACCTAGGACGAGCGCTCACGCTCGCGAGGAAGAAGAGGAGTCGTGCATGGAGAGGAAGAAGAGGAGGCGCACTGGTCTTGGACTCGTGGCTGCATGGGAGAGCTCCGCCACCGCCAACGCGCAGGCGACCTCCGGCCTCGCCGGCGCGTAGATGAGTTATGACCCCGCCAGCGCGCGGCGAGCTCCAGCTACGGCACTGAGTGGATGAGCCGCGACCACTGGCGCATGGGCGAGATCTGGGGCTTGACCTGCTGTCGCCGCGGTGGAAGCTCGGGGCGGTGTGCGGCCGTGGATGAGGGGATGGCGAGCGGCTAGGCTCTGGTGGCGTAGGAGGCCCGACTTGCCGGCGGCGGAGGATCCGGCGATGCGTGACCGAACTCGCCGCGAGAGGACATGGGTGCATGAGGCCGGGTTGCCTACAGTTGGGGACGGGAAAGGAATAAGGTCAGGGGAAGAAAAAAGGGAAAATTTTAAAAAAAGCTGACAAATGGGCCTCACTTGTCAGTAGCTCATCCCACTTTTAATGTCTTTGGACCAAACAGAAAACGAGTCGATCCCATCCTTTCTCAACCAAATAGAAAATGGACTCATCCCATCTCATAAATCAGAGACAGGACCATCTCACTCTGCCTTACCTCTCAACCAAACGATACCTTAGTAAATGGATGCCCGCTAAGCCTGCTAAGCATGGTTGCGGCCAGAACGGCGGCGTGCGGGCCCGTCTATAGAGCGGCCTGCTTTCATCCTTAAGTGCGATGAGGAGGAGACGACCAGTGAGATTGGCTCTATATGTATATAGGCGCGAGACGAGACGACCAAATTGATGTGAGCAAAGAGCAGAGGAGATCGACCGGTGGCGACTTTGGTGCCGGCAGTGGGGATAAGGGAGCGGTGAAATTTTTGCATTTTGGTCCCTTTTGAAAACATTTTTTACAAAAAGACCTATGCCAAAATGTTTGCTGAAAATAGACCATTTTTAGGCGTCTTAGAACATGACGCCAAGTTATGAGGGTCGGCGTTGACTGACACGACGCCGAGGTCTTGCCACGTCACGGATGACCCCGGTCGACGGCGACACGGTGGCGCATGGGGTCCGACACGTCGGCGTTGTGTCAGTCAACGCCACAGGCCCAACCTTGGCGTGGTGGGACTACACGCCGAGATATTGGCACCATTCGGCGCGCGGCCTAGGCGACCCAACAACGCTTCGTGGCCCAATAGCTCGGCGCAGGGTCACTTAACGCCGAGCCACCAGACTCGGCGCGACCCGACTCAACGCCAAGGTCTGGACTCTTGAAGCCGCGCCACGGCCCCCTTCTTCTTCCTCCCTCCATTCTGAAAGCGCCAGCTCTCTGTCTCCCAAATCCCCCCATGGCCCCCACGAAACCCTAACCCCCAAATGCGACCCTAGGTGCCCGGATCTCGTCTCTCAAAGCTTCCTCGAGGCAATGGTCCCTCTCCTCCTCCAATCTATCTACGTAGATGTGCTTGCATTGTCTCTAATCATGTGGAATCATGGGTGTATGGTGTTTTGGTATATGTGTATTTGCATTTGCAAAATGTATGGCTTAGGTTGATTGAGTGTATTGTTGTTTAACTGTTTTATGTGCTGAACGTGTTAGGTTAGTTTGGTTTCTAGTTATTTTGGTCATTATGGTTCTTTGTTTATTGTAGGTGTCATTAGGGTTAGTTATTTGTTGGTCATTAGGGTTAGTATGTATTTTAGTTATTTGTTGGTCATTAGATTTCAATTTTTTATGACTAGAAATGATTATGTTGTTGGGGTTGAAAAAGATGAAATGATATATTTTAGTTTCTACTTATTGAATTGAAACTCACATGATATATTGATATGTGACACTACTTGTTGTGTGATGGCTGTAGATGGATAAATTAGTGAGGTTGCATCATGGAGGCCGTATTGTTAGGACAAGAGATGATAGTTTAGAATTTCTGGACATGTGTGAGGAGTTGTTGATTTTTTCTAAAACACCATCTTTGACCCAGTTAGTGGAGCGAGTGAAGGTTAAGTTAGGCTGGAATGAAGGAGACGTGCATGTTCAGTTTGAAGGTGTCATAGATGTTGGGTCGTCGAAGGGTCCTCGGATCAAGCGGTTGCTCAAAATTACAAGCGAGTCTGAATGGAATGATTACAAGGCAGTTGTATTGGCCTCAGAAGTGCGATCTTTGGATTTAGTAGTAAGTAAGGAGTCTGGCTTAAGAAATGATAACTTCGAAGCATGCCCATCTTTCCCCGCTCACATAGGTTAGGTCACAGTCGTTGTACATTTGCACAACGCAATCCAAACCGTGGCGGCATTTTTGCCAATCTTCAATGCGCTTGTCGTATGATCTAAGAGGTCTCTCACGGGTGAAGTCACTCTTCCTCTCCAAAGGAAATTCCTCTATTGGTTCTTCAAAAGAATCAGGACCTAGAGAACCCTCCCACACAATCGGAGGTCCCTTCCTCACCCCCTTTCCTCTCCCCCCGCCGAAACCCTTTCCACTCGAGGAACCTCCGCTCGACATTTGCTAAAACTAAACCAGAAAACAAGTTGTGTGGATGTGGAGCAAGACATGGAGCACTATATATAGAGATGAAGGCAGGTTCACCATGAATGCTACTTGATAAAAAACTTGTGTGCGTACTCATTTATTGAATCTGCAAAGGCTAGATGCTTCATCTGAAAAGCCTACAACCATGACTGGTTATTTCATCTGAAAAGGCTACACCTGTATTTTGTCACTTCATCTAAATGCAGTACATCACTCTGATATTAATTCATTGCGTATACGGATATAACAGTAAATGAATCTAGGCTTTTCAGTGAGTTTTTAAATAGACTTTTTATTGACTGCAATAGTACTTGTAGCCCTTTCAGTGACTGCAACAGCACAAGTAGCCTTTTTTGTGATACAAACAGTAGCACTACAGTCCTAAGATAGTTAACAAAGTACAGGGCATAAGACCATCTGAAATAAAAGCATAGTGCATTACAACATAATAAAAAAGTCCAGGGAATAAGTTCATCTGAAATAAAAGCAAGTGCATTACAACATAGTAAAAAAGTCCAGGGCTACACGACATCGCTCATGAATAAACCAAATACCTACTGAGTGCAACAAGGTCACTTTTCCTTCCTCTGGGCATCGGGATTCTCCTCCATCGCTGCCTTCGCTCAGCGCACACGCTCAAGCTTCTTCTCCCTCTCCGCCCTGTACGCAGCAACACGCCTCCTTTCCTCCTCTTCCTTATGCTCCTTTTCTATAGCCTCTTGTCTGCGTCTCTGCTCAAACCTCTCCTTAACCTCCGCATCCCACTCCTTCAGGCCTTCTAGATGCTGCTTGTCCGACTCCTTGATCTCAGTGTCAATCCACTGCTCAAAGTCACACAGTGGTGGAACGGTCTGCAAGAAAAATAAATTGTTACAAAAGAAATAAATAAGCAATACTTAATATCACAAGAAAATTAATCAACACACAATAAAAATTCCTCACAATCGATGCACGGCGTTGTTGCTTTGTAGGTTCCCATGCATAATTGGGACACATCTAGTACCTCTGTCTATATGTTTCCTCATCTTCAGAGATGTCTACCTTGCAAGGATCACCACAAAAGTACATGGGTCGAGGAACACCTTCAGGGAGAGGCTTTAGGTCGTAGGGATTTGCCCTCTGGCGACCATAGCTACAATTGAAAGAATTTAGTCATATTAACGGAGAACCAAACCTAAACCTAGGGTTTTCTATTTGTTGCACAAATAATGAATAAACATTGGGATTACCTTGGAATACGAGCTTTACCACGCCTTGACATCCTAACATTACGTAGAAAAAAAATCAATCCAAAGTACCTTGCAACGAATGTAAAGCTACTAACACTAAATCACCATACCTCCCAAATAAGCTTTTCATTACAAACCTTAAGCAAATTTGAATCCCAACAAACACAAAATTTAACTCAATGATTATAAACCAGAACATATACAACAACAACAACAACCATACATTTGGGTCATTCGATCATTTGAACCACCATACATTGCACGAATGACATGAACATGAACCAAACCTATAATGCCAAGTTAAAAAAAAACACAAACAACCGAATCTAAATGGATGAAATGAAAGAGGGAAAAGAGGAGTACCTTGGCAAAACGTCAAGTCATAAAAAATTGAAATCTAATGACCAACAAATAACTAAAATACATACTAACCCTAATGACCAACAAATAACTAACCCTAATGACACCTACAATAAACAAAGAACCCTAATGACCAAAATAACTAGAAACCAAACTAACCTAACATGTTCAGCACATAAAACAGTTAAACAACAATGCACTCAATCAACCTAAGCCATACATTTTGCAAATGCAAATACACATATACCAAAACACCATACACCCATGATTTCACATGATTAGAGACAATGCAAGCACATCTACGCGGATAGATCGGAGGAGGGGGAGGGACCATTACCTCGAGGAAGCTTCGGGAGACGAGATCCGAACACCTATGGTCGCATTTGGGGGTTAGGGTTTCGTGGGGGGCGTGGGGGGATTTGGGAGACAGAGAGCCGGCGCTTTCAGAATGGAGGGAGGAAGAAGAAGGGGGCCGTGGCGCGGCTTCAAGAGTCCAGACCTCGGTGTTGAGTCGGGCCGCGCCGAGTCTGGTAGCTCAGCGTTAAGTGACCCCGCGCCGAGCTATTGGGCCACGAAGCGTTGTTGGGCCGCCTGGGCCGCGCGTCGGATGGTGCCAATATCTCGGTGTGTAGTCCCACCGCGCCGAGGTTGGGCCTGTGGCGTTGGCTGACATAACACCGACGTGTCGGACCCCATGCGCCACCGTGTCGCCGTCGACCAGGGTCGTCTGTGACGTGGCAAGACCTTAGCGTCGTGTCAGTCGACGCCGACCCTCATACCTTGACGTCATGTTCTAAGAAGTCTAAAATGGTCTATTTTCAACAAACATTTTGGCATAAGTCTTTTTGTAAAAAATATTTTCAAAAGGGATCAAAATGCAAAAATTTCACTAAGGGAGCGTACGTCCGTCCGTGGACTGGACAGGAAAGCATGTGGCTTTCGTGAGGTCGTATCGTAGTCTACTGGACAGGAAAGCAAACTGCGGCGGGCCGGCGACCGCGGGGAAATTCTCACGTTCCAGATAGGCTCGGGGCTCGGTCGGCCTCGGGATCATGGTGGAACAGAACAAGCTGCCTTCTCGTGCAGCCGACGCACACCAGGGGGGCTGTGGTGTTGCCTGACATCCCGACCTGCACCGGCCCAGTCTTTGCTGCTGCCCACAATAGAGGATTGGGACCATTGCCTAACGTGACGTCGTGACCGCGCTAGCTTTACGCCCTCCGCTTTCTGCCTGAGGAGCGAGGAGGAAGAGAATCCCGAATACCCAAGAAAGCAAAGAGAATACCTTTTCTATCGCCCAACCTCCATGGCACCTCTAGTAAGCAGACTTTTTAGTATGTAGCCTTTTACCTAATGCTACTCTGAATAAGACAAGCACCTACTCTGAAATAAGTTTATTGCAGCACGTATGGAAGAACCACCGTAGCATTAATGCAGCCAAGTTAAAAAAAAAAGAGTGGTCAGCGTTAACAAAAATGCTAGCAACCATGCATACATGTGATCCTCTAAGTTCAAACAAAAGTTACAGATGCTTAGATTCCCACATGAGTCATCCAAAGGCACAATGCATAAAAGACGGCCTCGAATTCTCACCAACCCGTTCTCCCATAGGCCACGAGGCCACATCTTTTAATCCGTCACCTGCTAACATATCCGCTGATGATGCATTGACTAGTACTAGAGGAATCGAACCCTGTTATGCTTAGGAAACAAGGAAAACTTAAGCAGACAGTGCTTATTGTAACAACCAAAAATCAACACACCAAAAATTACAACTACAAAATTTTTGTGTTAGCCCTATGTGATGTTGAGTGACATATGTAGAAGCCCAACCCTAGTTTTGGATTGGATGTGACCCAACTAGGTTAAAATCATAAGCATAGTTTGGTTTTATGCCACACGTATAATTAAATTCCTAAATAAAAATCATGCATGCATTCTTAGATCCACATGTGATTTGGATTCTTTTGCCTTATGTGATGTTTAACTAACTTACTTAATATTTATGATAAACCCTAACTAAATTGGCAATAAATAAAAGAGAAAGAAAAGAAGAGGGAGCAGCAGCAGCCTAGGCCTGCTCGGCCTTGCGAACCGGCCCAGCTAGCTCAGCCGAGCCTCGCCTGCCCTTTCACGCGCGTAGCCCACGAAGCCGGCCCAGCATCGCCGCCCGCACGTGCACAGCCGCTGACAAGTCGATCCCGCTTGTCAGCTATCACGCACTGCACGCCGCCGCATCAGGACAAGCTGACAAACGGGCCCCCTCTGTTAGCCGCCCAGTACAGTAGCGTCTTCTTCCCCTCACCCACGCATTCTCCCCGCGCGACCGGGAGCCGACCAGCGTGGCAGGCGCGGGCCTAGGGTCACGCAAATCGCATGACCTTGTTCCCCCTTGCGCCGCGCCTACGCTACCGCACGCAAGCCATCGGATGCGCCGCACGTATCACCACCGCCCGATCACCATCCGCCATTGGAGCCCTTGGAGCTCGACTATAAAGCCAACGTCCGTGAGCCCTAACCCTCAGCCGTTCGCCGCCGCCGCTGGTGGCACAGCACCCCACCGCGTCAAGCCGAGAGGGAGGGAGGAGGGAGAAGCAAGGAGGACAAGGAAGCCGCTGCGGGGAGGACCTCGCCGGAGCCAGGAGCACCGCCCCGATCGGCTACAGCGACGTAGCTGCTCGGCACGGCACTACATCGCCTCATCACGGCCTCGCCTCGCCACCGCACCGCCATCCTACCGCCACGAACCCTACGGTGAGCTATCTTGCTGAGACCACCTCCCTAGCCAAATGGAACGTGCACTGCCATGATCGAACCGTGCTGGAGCTTCGAGCTCCGGCCTAGCCCAACTGGTTAGCTAGGGAGACCGCCATGGCCACGCTTACCTAGACCTAGGACGCACCATGCGCGCTGCCATCAGCCAAAAGGAGGACCCCAGCCATGATGTTGTACATCAGAGTAGGAGTGCACATGCACGGACACGCTCACCATGGCCGAGGGCAAAACCATGGCGAGACCACCGTGTCTTCTACGCTGCGGTAAAGGCAACATTGACACCCGACTGGCTCCGCCATGTCGAGAGACACACCGCGCTCACCTTAGCCGAGGAAGAAGCCCACCAGAGCCCTGCATTGCCGCACCGCACCTCGTCGGAGTGCCACCACCTCTGCTTTGCCCCCATCACCGTGATCGGGGCCACTGGGAGTACCAGGAGCTCCTCCAACACGGCCACCATGGCCGTAGAAGCACCGTGGAGCTCACACGCTCTTCCAACTAGCTCTCGCTACCACTGCATCCCTGTCCATGCACGCCGATGGACCGACGCCGCCGTTCACCGCGGCTAGAGCCCTAGGAAGCCCTAGCCATCGCCCTGACCCCACCATCGTAGTCGCCATGGCATGGGGAAGCTATTGCCTACCCTAATCGGACGCTAGCGCCGCCACGGAGGCTCACCGGCGAGCTCACCACCGGCGGGAGCACGTCGGGGAAGAAGCAGGGGATTTTCCCTCGGCGACCACGACCACGTCGACCACATCCCGAGCCGCTCCACCGAGCTCCGACCACAACCTCGCCGACCACGACCATGCCGACCACGTCCCAGGCAGCTCCGACCACGACCACGCCGACCACGTCCCAAGCAGCTCCACCGAGCAGCTCTAACCACGACCACGTCGTGCACGTGAACCAAACCCTAGAAAGGAGTAAGTGGACCAAGTCCCTCATAGACCGGCTCTGCGGTCTATGGACCAACGTAGGTGGGTTCACCATGAACCGCGCCTCACTTGCGCCCGTGGATCATGGCCCGTTAGTGGCTCAGTAAGATGACGTGGCCGCACCAGCGCGCGCCACGTGGCAGGCAAAGCCCAGCCCGTATCTAGGCACCAACCGGCCCAGTTTGGACTCGGCCTGTATTGACCATTGACCGATCAAATGTTGACCGTTGACCGAGGCCACATGCCAGTGACACCGCCATGCGGACCCCACCTGTCGGTAGCTGATGACGTAGATAACGTCATGCTGACGTTAGTATGCCACGTGGACCAGTCACAGCATGACACGTGTCAGCCCAGGATTAATTCAACCTTTTCCATTTTCAGAAATGATTAAAACTTCAGAAATTCATAACTAATTCATATGACCTCAGAAAAATATGAAACCAGGACCAAAAATCATCTAAAATTGAGCTTTATGCAATGAACCCATGTTTGAGTGCATTTGACTCTTTTGAATTTTCATTGCTTCTTTGTGCTATTCTATAGACGTCGCTAACGCGACTATAATTCGATCGTATGCAGATTCAGAGGGGAACCAGACGGACGAGGACCGAGAGTACCGTGAGGAGTACGGAGACAACTTCACTGAAGGTGCCACATCCCACCCAAATCTCATAGCACCTATTACGCATGGCTAATATAGAACTGCTATTGCTTTACTTTACTGCTATAATCATACTATGATAGGACTTGCATGGTAGTATGCTTACTTGATGGCCTTTACCTTGACGCAACCTTACCCCTGCATACCCTGCTTTTAGGCTAGACACACGCTTACTGCTATATTTCATTGCTTATATTTCTACTACGCTTATACTAAATGTGTGGTGGAAACTGATGTTATCTAGACTATGGGGAGAGTGCTGCGTGTGTGACTTGGGTGTGTGGAGGGTGAGGGTTGTGTCGACCAAGTTGGAGTACACGATGAGCCTAGGGCAAGTCTTGCCGTGGGGTGCTACTTGGGCACCCCTGGAATGAATACCTGTGGTGGGTAAATGGTATATGAGGCGGCCCTGGGTGTGAACCTGTGATGGGAGAAGCCCGGGGTGGAGGTGCTGTGGTGGCACGGTAAATGGAAACCCTGATGAAGACATTCTGGCTTGGTCATCCCTAAGGATTTACTAGTACTCAGATTCATCGGGAAGCCTTACGTACCACTCGCCCTATATGGTGCGGGACGGCCAGACTACTTGGTAGGATATTGCCACTACTGCTAGGTTGATAGCGGACAGTGCAAGGAGGTATGGGGCGCGGAGGATTTCCCCCACACCCTTCCGAGACTTCATGAAGACCTTGTGGACCTAGCTCATGACTCACAGTTTCAGCCACCCCAGACTAGACTTGGGGTGTACCAGGGCTGAATGGTAGAGTGGCATTATCCTAGGCTAGCAAGCGGCCGGAATCAGCCCAGTTGATGACGGTCAGCGAAGAAGGCAGATCTTGTGGTTGTGTAAAACCTCTACAGAGTGTATGGTTGGTCGATCGATACATGTGCCGACTTGTCGGCTATGGACCATTCTTGGGTTTCGCTTAAACTAGATAATGAGATGAGTCCTTCTCTTCTTCCCCCGTGAGAGAGTGTCGGTCGTAGCCAGGGGCTACGGGCCATGAGGCAGTGCTGAGAGGGAGTTGGCCTGTCGACTGAGCGATGGTATGGTGATGGTGTGGAGATGGGGTATATCGATCCCAGGATCGAAACCTAGCTCTAGATGGAAATTGGGTGGAATGGGTGTGGGAATGGTGTAAAACTTGACCAACTATTATTATATACTTGACATGCTAAGACATAGGAAACCCCAGCCTTATAGATTCCTTTTGATTATATCCAACTTGTATCCAATTTCCACAAAGCAAATGCTCATAGGGTGGGAGTGGTCAGTACAAATCGTACTGATAAATTTTGGCACACAGGTTCTGCTGAGGAGTATAGCTCTGAAGAGTTTAACGGTTGAGGGGTTCGTGCCTACGCTCGAGTTTGGCGATCTTATCTTCAAGCTGTTCTGAATGAGTGCTACTTTTTGATTCCGCCAATGCGGTGATGTAATAAATTATGTAATTCTGCACTATTTGTACTCTGATATTATCGTTGTATGGATGTGGTATTCAACAGGAAATTTGGGTAATATGATCTACGACGGTCTTATTACACTTCGACTCTGTGGATTTTCCTTCACGGAAATCAGGTCGCTCCAGTTGGTATCAGAGTCATACTTGACTATAGGACGAAACCCTCCGAAATGGACGATAGAATAGGACATGAATAGCCCTTCTTTCAGTTATATACCGACCCTACATTTACTTTTATGCAAGGCTTATCTATTATGGACCTGCTAACATCTGTTCCTTAAAAACATGCAGATGGCAACGAACGTCGACTGGCCGCCTCTAGGACCGCTACCTCTAGACCACGCCAAGCTTACCTTCGACCTACGTGAGCTCGGGGGTTTTGCACAGACCCTCTGCCGAGTTCTTGTCATGTTAGGAGTTCCCGACGAGCTTGTCAAGGTCACCTGCACCGGGAAGCCAGCTCAGGAAGGAGGAATCGAAGGACTGATTGTCACCTTAGTCGAGTTCCCAGCTAGCACTACCTTACCTTCTATCCCAGCTTTCACCGAGTTGACTATAGAGGACATAGTCGAGGAGGGACTGCAAGCTATCTCACGCAAGGCACTTCGTAGAGTGATGAGGGACCACTACGAGCACCTGAAGATGACCGAGTTCCATCTACTTTCCCAGGCCCTCGACCTCAGCCTTACCCCAAGTGAGTAGAGTTTCGTAGCCAGCAGAGTTATCCTTGCCGAGGAGGATAGATGCCTTCGCGTCTCGGCTATTCACCTACTAGAGCAGGATAGGTACGTGACCCAGCTAGAGCAGAGGAGACGTCAGGACCAGGCCCTTCTATGGGAGAACTAGGAGCAAGACTCACAGGGAGCACAAGAGCGAGCTAGTCTACTTGAGACAGTCGCCAAGCTACAGGATGAGCTCAGCCATCGTGAAGAAGTCCACAGAACCGAGGTCGCAGACTTACAGGACAAAGCCACCGACCTAGGCAACATGAACTACTTCCTCGATAGCAAGGTCTTGGAGTTGCAGAGAGAGTTGGACGACAAGAAGGCTGAGTTCAACCGCTGAGGAGACAGAGAAAGGTCCAAGGGGGTTGATATGCTGAAAATCCAATCTCGAAACAAGACCATGACTCAGGATCTAGAGGAGTTCAGGAAGAAGGCTATACGCAACCAGGGTCACCTGATCGAGGCGCTCAGGTAGAACAAGTACCTACAGGACAAGTGTGAGAGGACATGGCAGGCTTGGTAGAAGTCTGACAGGAAGCGCCTCAGGGAGATGAAGGGTATGTGGGATCAGCTACCCAAGGAGATTCATAGCAAGACGAAGCCTAGGATAGAGGAGTTCGAGTTAGCCCCAACTCGCCTTAACCTAGACGCCTGCCCTACCCTACCTAGAGCCAAGCCTACTGAGGAGCTTCCATAAGTTGTACCCCATGATGTACATGTCCTGACTTCACAAGTCTAACGAGGAGATCGAGATCGATAACAGTCCTGACGTCCATAAGTTGCTCACCAAGGCCTTGAAGTACATGTCCTGACTTCACAAGTCTGACGAGGAGATCGAGATCGATAACAGTCGTATCCCAGCTGCGGTGTACGAGTTAGAGTAGAATGACCCTACGTGGTCATGAGTCATGTCAGTGGCTTCCATAAGTTGTACCCCATGATGTACCCCTTATGAGATGTAATATGAGACACTATGCGTAGTATGATTCTCGCAAGTCTTCAAGTGTAGCTACTGGAGATGATGCTATGTAATAAAACCCATGTAATGAATGTTTTGGATCTTATTGCATCTTATGGATCTTATTGCTTCCTTGTAATGAGTGTTGGATAGTATAAATGTTTTTCTTTAAATCGTCAAAATCATGTAATCATATTGAATTATGAGCACTTATGGCACAAATGCTGAAATTTCTATGATCCGTGTTGCAGATGCTGAATCGCCGATCTAACCGCCTAATGAACCGTGGACGTGCGCCCACCCCTGAACCGGTTGAACCCAATGGGGGACATGGTGGCAACAACCGTGGCCGTGGATGTGGAGAGATACCCTTTAACTTGGAGAATACCCCGCCGCCTGAGGAGAACATTCCGCCACCACCACCACCGAACCTGGCAGAAGTGATGGCACAGCAGACCCAACTTCTTGCAGCCCTTGTTGACGGAGCAAACCGTCGCCAGGGAGGTCAGCAGAATGACTTCCAAAGGAAGCTGGAAGGATTCCTGAAGCTAAGGCCACCCACATATGATGGCACCGACCCTGACCCGCTTGTAGCCGATGACTGGCTCAAGGAGATGGAGAAGAAGCTTGACCTCACAACTTTCACCGATGAGGAAAGTGTTGGAGCTGCCACACACCAGCTCACAGGTGCAGCATGTGCCTGGTGGGACAGTTTCAGTGATTCCCATGAGGATCCTGCCAACATCTCGTGGGATGAGTTCACCGAAGCATTCACTGAGTATCACATTCCAAAGGGTATCATGGAGGCCAAAGCTGAGGAGTTCCGCAACATCAAGATGGGAAAGGACAGGGTGACTGAGTACACTACTCGTTTCACCAATCTTCTGCGCTATGCACCTCCCTATGTTGTGAACTCTGAGAAGGAAAAGCTATACTATTACCGCAAGGGACTTAACCCGCACATCAAGCTGAAGTTTGGCGGTATTGAGAGTAACACGTTGCGTGCTCTGGTGGATCGCTGCATCCAGATTGAGAAAGACCGTGCTGAAGCTGGAGAGGAGTACAGGGAGAGGAAGCATAAGCCTGAGGAGTCCTTCCATGGCCATGATCACAAGAGGTTCCGTAGAGATGCACCATCCAGAGAACGCTCTCGCCACAACAGGGATGACAACCCTAGATCGAGTAGGGGTAGTGGAGGGTACACCGCCAAATACTCCCACCCTGCTCAGGATCGTTACACTCAGGACCATTATGCTCAAGACTGCAACACTCAGGACCGTTTCAACCGTCCCCGCTCAGCGAATGAACGCCCAGCACAGAACCACCCTACACCAAGCACTAGAAACTAGAAGGCACCCGCGCCAACCCCTACAGGCGATACGCCTTTCACCTGCTTCGCTTGTGGCCAACCAGGTCACAAAGCCGCTGAGTGCCCACAGAACTCAGCCGCTCATAAGTCTTAGTCCAAGGGATCTGCTACTCGTGGACGTCTCAACCATCTGGACGCCGAGGAAGCACAGGCTACCCCTGACGTGGGGTATGGTATGTTTTTAGTTAATGGCAATACTGCATCAATTCTATTTGACTCTAGAGCAACTTATTCTTACATATCATTCAAGTTTGCACAAGAACATGACCTACCTGTAACCCCACGTGAAAAGCCTATCATCACCAGTTCACCTCTAGGAGACCTAAAATGCACCCACATCTGTAAGGGAGTGAGTCTTACCATTGAGGGTCTTATCTTTAAAGCCAACCTAACCCTGTTACCTTCCACAAACCTAGATGTCATCTTAGGCATGGATTGGCTAACCATTCACTGAGGTATCATATCATGTTTACCTAGATACGTCCAAGTGACCCACCCATCAGGCCAAGTCATCAGGTGTGAACCCCAGTCTGGAAAGTCCACCTCCATCCTATGTGCCCTTAAAGCAAGTTTAGAATCACAAAAAGAGGAGAAGACAGTTCATGATGTGCCTGTGGTCAGAGACTATCCCAATGTATTCCTTGAAGAATTACCGAGTATGCCACCAGACCGTGATGTAGAGTTCATTATTGATCTTTTGTCGGGAACAGGACCTATTGCCAAGAGATCCTATCGCATGTCAGTTGATGAACTAGCCGAGCTCAAGAAACAGCTTGATGAGCTCATCTCGAAGGGATATATTAGACCCAGTGCTTCACCCTGGGGATCCCCCGTTCTATTTGTTAAGAAGAAGGATGGCTCAATGAGAATGTGCATTGACTACCAAAACTTGAACGCAGTCACCATCAAGAACAAGTACCCTCTGCCAAGAATCGATGATCTGCTTGATCAGCTTCGAGGTGCCAAGTACTTCTCCAAGATTGATCTTAGATCTGGCTATCATCAGATGAAGATTAGAGAGAGTGACATCCTGAAGACAGCTTTTGTGATTAGGTATGGGCAGTTTGAGTTCACCATGGTGTCCTTTGGACTCATGAATGCTCCCGCATACTTCATGAACATGATGAATAAGGTTTTCATGGATGAACTGGATAAGTTCGTGGTATTATTCATTGATGACATCCTTGTCTATTCATCCACCACTGAAGACATGAACATCATCTGAGAACGGTGCTTGAGAAACTAGCCCAACATCAGCTCTACGCAAAGTTCAGTAAATGCAAATTTTGGCTATAGAAAGTTGCCTTCTTAGGCCATGTACTATCAGCTGAAGGTGTCATAGTTGACTCGGCCAAGATTGAAGCTGTGAAAGAGTGTGATCAACCCCATAATGTGATAGAAGTCAGAAGCTTCTTGGGATTGGCTGGATATTATCGCTGATTCATCGAAAACTTCTCCAAGATAGCTCGTCCTATGACCAACCTTCTGAAGAAGACTAAGAAGTTTGAATGGACGCCCGAGTGCGAACAAAGCTTCCAGGAATTGAAACAGAAGCTTACCACAACTCCTGTGCTAGCATTGCCTGATATCATCAAAGATTTCGTAGTCTATTGTGATGCATCCCATCAAGGACTTGGTTGTGTACTGATGCAAGATGGAAAAGTGATAGCATATGTGTCTTGATAGTTGAAAGAACACGAGAACCATTACCCTACTCATGATCTTGAGTTAGCAGCAGTTGTGCATGCCTTAAAGATCTGGAGACACTACTTGATAGGCAACAAGTGTGATATCTATACAGATCACAAGAGCTTGAAGTACTTTTTCACTCAAGAAGATTTGAATATGAGGCAACGCCAATGGCTAGAGTTGATCAAGGACTATGACCTAGAAGTTCACTATCATCCGGGAAAGGCTAATGTAGTCACAGATGCTCTCAGTCGTAAGAGTTACTGTCACACTTTGATCACTGAATCCGTACCACCTGAGCTCAAGGAAGAGATCAATGATTTCCAACTAGAGATACTACCGCATGGCTTGTTGAATGAGCTCCGCATACAGTATGATCTCACAGATCGCATCCGTCAAGCTCAGAAAAGCTACAAAGAGATCGAATATCTCTGTGGTCTGATAAAACTAGGCTACAAGACCAACCACCATGAAGATGAACAAGGAACCATCTGGTTCAAGGACAGATTTTGTGTCCCTTCCGATTCAGCACTACGAGAGGAAATTCTATCTGAAGCACATAATTCTAAGTACTATATCCACCCTGGAAATTCAAAGATGTATCAAGACTTGAAGAAACACTTTTGGTGGAAAGGCATGAAGACAGACATTGTGGGACATGTGGCACGATATGACACCTATAATAGAGTCAAGGCTGAACATCAAAGGCCTACAGGATTGCTAAAGCCTCTTGACGTTCCCAAGTGGAAATAGGAGAGCATATCCATGGATTTCATAGTTGGATTGCCCCGATCACAGAAAGGCAATGATTCCATCTGGGTGATTGTTGATCGTTTGACCAAGATTGCTCACTTTGTACCAGTTAAGACCAAGACCGATGCCAAAAAATTAGCAGATCCATATGTTGAGCATATTCTCAGACTGCATGGAGCTCCTTCTAGTATTGTATCTGATCATGGTCCTCAGTTTGTGTCCCGATTCTAGGAAGCCCTGCACAAGTCCATTGGAACCAAACTTGATTTCAGTACCACTTATCACCCACAGACAGATGGACAGATAGAACGAGTAAATCAGATCTTAGAAGACATGCTTCGCGCTAGTGTACTAAATTATGGCTCTGATTGGGAGAAATGTCTACCCTATGCAGAGTTCTCTTACAACAATAGCTACCAAGCCAGTATCAAGATGTCGCCATTTGAAGCTCTATATGGCAAACCTTGTAAGACACCTTTGATGTGGTCCCAACCGGGAGAAAGATCGTTCATTGACTCTGTTAAGATTCAAGATGCCGAAGGAGTTGCTCAAGTGAAGGAGAATTTGAGAATTGCCCAAAGTCGATACAAGAGCTATGCTGACAAAAGAAGAAGAGAACTTGAGTTCAATGTGGGAGACTTTGTCTATCTCAAGGTATCCCCGCTACGTGGAACTGTCAGATTCCATGTGAAAGGAAAGCTAGCCCCTAGATTTGTTGGGCCATACAAGATTTGCAAGAGGATTGGAAAACTCGCTTACAAACTTGAGCTACCTGAGGAATTGGCGGGTGTACATCCCGTATTCCATGTCTCTCAGCTACGGAAGTGTTTGAGAGTGCCCGATGAAGTAGTTCCAACTGATACACTTGACATTCAAGACACCCTAGAGTATAAAGAACATCCTATCAGAATTCTGGGGAGAGACACCAAGGAGACCCGAAGCAAAACTATTTCTATGTGCAAGATCCAATGGAGCAACCACACTGAGAGAGAAGCAACATGGGAGAAAGAGTCTGACCTCCGGCTACGATACCCTTACCTCTTCGAAGAGTACATTACGCTTTAATCTTGGGGGCGAGATTCTGTTAAGGGGGTAGGACTGTAACAACCCAAAAATCCACACACCAAAAATCACAACAACAAAATTTTTGTGTTAGCCCTATGTGATGTTGAGTGACATATGTAGAAGCCCAACCCTAGTTTTGGATTGGATGTGACCCAACCAGGTTAAAATCATAAGCATAGTTTGGTTTTATGCAACACGTGTAATTAAATTCCTAAATAAATAAATCATGCATGCATCCTTAGACCCACATGTGATTTGGATTCTTTTGCCTTATGTGATGTTTAACTAACTTACTTAATATTTATGATAAACCCTAACCAAATTGGCAACAAATAAAAGAGAAAGGAAAGAAGAGGGAGCAGCAGCAGCCTAGGCCTGCTTAGCCTTGCGAACCGGCCTAGCTAGCTCAGCCGAGCCTCGCCTGCCCTTTCACGCGCGTAGCCCATGAAGCCGGCCCAGCATCGCCGCCCGCACGCGCACAGCCACTGACAAGCCAACCTCGCTTGTCAGCTATCACGCACTGCACGCCGCCGCATTAGGACAAGCTGACAAACGGGCCCCCTCTGTCAGCCGCCTAGTACAGTAGCGTCTTCTTCCCCTCGCCCACGCATTCTCCCCATGCGACCGGGAGCTGACCAACGTGGCAGGCATGGGCCCAGGGTCACGCAAATCGCATGACCTTGTCCCCCCTTGCGCCGCGCCTATGCTACCGCACGCAAGCCGTCGGATGCGCCGCACGTATCACCACCGCCCGATCGCCATCCGCCATTGGAGCCCTTGGAGCTCGACTATAAAGCCAACATCCGTGAGCCCTAACCCTCAGCCGTTCGCCGCCGCCACTGGTGGCACAGCACCCCACCGCATCAAGCCGAGAGGGAGGGAGGAGGGAGAAGCAAGGAGAAGGAAGCCGCTATGGGGAGGACCTCGTCGGAGCCAGGAGCACCGCCCCGATCGGCTACATTGACGTAGCTGCTCGGCACGGCACTACATCGCCTCATCATGGCCTCACCTCGCCACCGCACCGCCATCCTACCGCCACGAACCCTACGGTGAGGTATCTTGCTGAGACCACCTCCCTAGCCAAATGGAACGTGCACTGCCATGATCAAACCATGCTGGAGCTTCGAGCTCCGGCCTATCCCAACTGGTTAGCTAGGGAGACCACCATGGCCACGCTTACCTAGACCCAGGACGCACCATGTGCGCTGCCATCAGCCAAAAGGAGGACCCCAGCCATGATGTTGTACATCAGAGTAGGAGCACACATGCACGGACACGCTCACCATGGCCGAGGGCACAACCATGGCGAGACCACCATGTCTTGTACGCTGCGGTAAAGGCAACATTGACACTTGACTAGCTCTACCATGTTGAGAGACACACCGCGCTCACCTTAGCCGAGGAAGAAGCCCACCAGAGCCCTGCGTTGCTGCACCGCACCTCGTTGGAGCGCCACCGCCTCTGCTTTGCCCCCATCACCGTGATTGGAGCCACTGGGAGTACCAGGAGCTCCTCCAACACATCCACCATGGCCGTAGAAGCACTGTGGAGCTCACACGCTCTTCCAACTGGGCTCTTGCTACCATTGTAGTCCTGTCCATGCACGCCGATAGACCCATGCCGCCGTTCACCGTGGATAGAGCCCTAGGAAGCCCTAGCCGTCGCCCCAACCCCACCATCGTAGTCGCCATGGCATGGGCAAGCTATTGCCTACCCTAATCGGACGCTAGCGCCGCCGCGGAGGCTCACCGGTGAGCTCACCACCGGCGGGAGCACGCCAGGGAAGAAGCAAGGGATTTTTCCCTCGCCGACCATGACCACGTCGACCACATCCTGAGCCGCTCCGCCGAGCTCCGAGCACGACCTCGCCGACCACAACCACACCGACCACGTCCCGGGCAGCTCCGCCGAGCAGCTCCGACCACGACCACGCCGACCACGTCCCAAGCAGCTCCGCCGAGCAGCTCTGACCACGACCTCGCCGACCACGTCCCAAGCAGCTCCGACCATGACCACGTCGTGCACGTGAACCAAACCCAGGAAAGGAGTAAGTGGACCAAGTCCCTCATAGACCGGCTCTACGGTCTATGGACCAACGTAGGCGGGTTCACCATGAACCACGCCTCACCTGTGCCCGTGGATCACGGCCCGTTAGTGGCCCAGTAAGACGACATGGTCGCACCAGCGTGCGCCACGTGGTAGGCAAAGCCCAGCCCGTATCCAGGCACCAACCGGCCCAGTTTGGACCCGGCCTGTATTGACCATTGACCGGTCAAACGTTGACCGTTGACCGGGGCCACATGCTAGTGACACCGCCATGCGGACCCCACCTGTCAGTAGCTGATGACGTAGATAACGTTATGCTGACGTCAACATGCCACGTGGAGCAGTCACAGCGTGACACGTGTCAACCCAAGATTAATTCAGCCTTTTTCATTTTCAGAAATGATTAAAACCTCGGAAATTCATAACTAATTCATATGACCTTAGAAAAATACGAAACTAGGATCAAAATTCATTTAAAATCGAGCTTTACGCAATGAACCCATGTTTGAGTGCATTTGACTCTTTTGAATTTTCATTGCTTCTTTGTGCTATTCTATAGACATCGCTAATGCGACTATAATTCGATCGTATGTAGATTCAGAGGGGAACCAGACGGACGAGGAGTACGGAGACGACTTCACTGAAGGTGCCACATCCCACCCAAATCTCGTAGCACCTATTACGCATGGCTAATATAGAATTGCTATTGCTTTACTTTACTGCTATAATTATACTATGATAGGACTTGCATGGTAGTATGCTTATTTGATGGCCTTTACCTTGACGCGACCTTACCCCTGCATACCCTGCTTTTAGGCTAGACACACGCTTACTGCTATATTTCATTGCTTATATTTCTACTACGCTTATACTAAATGCGTGGTGGAAACTGATGTTATCTGGACTATGGGAAGAGTGCTGCGTGTGTGACTTGGGTGTGTGGAGGGTAAGGGTTGTGTCGACCAAGTTGGAGTATACGACGAGCCTAGGGCAAGTCTTGCCGTGGGGTGCTACCTGGGCACCCCTGGAATGAATACCTGTGGTGGGTAAATGGTATATGAGGCGGCCCTGGGTGTGAACCTGTGATGGGAGGAGCCCGGGGTGGAGGTGCTGTGGTGGCACGGTAAATGGAAACCCTGATGAAGACATTCTGGCTTGGTCATCCCTAAGGACTTACTAATACTCAGATTCACCGGGAAGTCTTACATACCACTCGCCCTATATGGTGCGGGACAGCCGGACTACTTGATAGGATATTGCCACTACTGCTAGGTTGATAGCGGACAGTGCAAGGAGGTACGGGGCGCGGAGGATTTCCCCCACACCCTTCCGAGACTTCATGAAGACCTTGTGGACCCGGCTCATGACTCACAGTTTCAGCCACCCCAGACTAGACTTGGGGTGTACCAGGGCAGAATGGTAGAGTGGCATTATCCTAGGCTAGCAAGCAGCTGGAATCAGCCCAGTTGACGACGGTCAGCGAAGAAGGCAGATCTTGTGGTTGTGTAAAACCTCTGCAGAGTGTATGGTTGATCGATCGATACATGTGCCGACTTGTCGGCTATGGACCATTCCTGGGTTTCGCTTAAACTAGATAATGAGATGAGTTCTTCTCTTCTTCCCCCGTGAGAGAGTGTCGGTCGTAGCCAGGGGCTACGGGCAATGAGGCAGTGCCGAGAGGGAGTTGGCCTGTCGACTGAGCGATGGTATGGTGATGGTGTGGAGATGGGGTATATCGATCCTAGGATCGAAACCTGGCTCTGGATGGAAATTGGGTGGAATGGGTGTGGGAATGGTGTTAAAACTTGACCAACTATTATTATATACTTGACATGCTAAGACATAGGAAACCCCAGCCTTATAGATTCCTTTTGATTATATCCAACTTGTATCCAATTTTCACAAAGCAAATGCTCATAGGGTGGGAGTGGCCAGTACAAATCGTACTAATAAATTTTAGCACACAGATTCTACTGAGGAGTATAGCTCCGAAGAGTTTGACGGTTGAGGGGTTCGTGTTTACGCTAGAGTTTGACGATCTTATCTTCAAGCTGTTCTGAATGAGTGCTACTTTTTTATTCCGCCAATGCGGCGATGTAATAAATTATATAATTCCGTACTATTTGTACTCTGATATTATCGTTGTATGGATGTGGTATTCAACTAAAAATTTGGGTAATATGATCTACAACGGTCTTATTACACTTCGACTCTATGGATTTCCCTTCGCGGAAATCAGGTCGCTTAACTTATAGTGTACACTCATGTGTCGATATCATAGTGCCATGCTGTATGGCAAGGAGTGGATCTAAGTCCAGAGCAATTAGATGAAAGTTAGGGCCTGACTACGAGAGAATGAGTTACATGGGTACAGACCGTGAAATTATCTGTCCAAAGGATCAGATCATGGCTTTGCCAAGATTCAAAAATGAAGGGTCGGAGTTTCTAAGATTAAATGAAAGTTCAGGAATTAAAGTCATGACACTGCCAAATTTCAGAAACGGGGCTTCAGTGTCACATATGCATACATGAACAAGAGATAAAAAAAAAAATCATAGATTATTCATGGCCGCGGAGCATAGCTATTGTTTGGCTTTTTCCTCGTTTTTGCTTTTCAGTCTGAGGCTGAAACTTTAAATTCTATTTGGTTGAGTGCACAGCTCAGCAGAGGCTCAAATAAAGACCATTCCTTTTTCTAAAAAATATCATTGCATTTGATAAAAAATGATCGAAGACGGTACTATTATCTTACATGACCAGTAGGCATAATAAAATACATCTATACACTATATCCAGCAACTAGCAAGCACACTTATATGACCGGCGGTAGCAGCAGTGGCGGTGGCGACGAAGGCGGAATAATTTCCGATCGACTGGCAACTCAGGGCAATGCTGTAGAATTAGGAATCAGGTGAGAATGAATGCATCCAAGAATCGCAGTCGCACCAACTACTAGTCTTCCTGCTCCACAAGAAGAAGAACTCCGATGTTGAGGAGAGAGATGCCGAGCAGCAGGAGAGCGAACGCGCAGAAGTAGAGCACCGGTGCCACCTCCCTGTCCGCAGCCGCCGCTGCCGCCGTCGCAGTGGCAGCAGAGGAAGCCAAGAGGAGGCCCACGAGGGCGAGGTTGCGGCGCAGGCAGTGTACGAGTGCACGTACACGTACACCAGCGGGGAGCACCCCGAAGCGGCCTATGGGCGCCGTCGGGTCGTCGTCGGCCATCCGGACACCGATGGCGATCAGGCTAGCGCCGGCGAGCACCCCGCCGAAGCTGAGAAGCAAGGCGAAGCCGCCGGTGGAGCTGACGCCCACGCCGACGGCAATCAGCGTGAGAGCGAGGCCGGTGGCCGTCGCCCTGCTGGTGCTGCCCCGAGTGGCCATCGGCGAGCGGCAGCGTTGCAGAGTAGTCACCGAGCACCTGCACTGCACCCCGAACAAGGCAGCAGGGATAAAAATAAAGTTGGCAAGAATCATGGAGCAAGGATGAGGCGGATAGGGAAGCAGAGAGTTTGCTCAGAGAGCCGGGATTCGCAAGGGCGTTCCCGGCGGCGGTCCGCATGGATCAGCGTTAGTTACCTAAGTTTGGTGGTGGCGGTGAGGTCGCGTAGCACGAAGCTGGCGCCGCCGGTGTCCTTGGCTTGCTCTTCTTCACCTTGCTCCTGGATCCTTTGGTTGGGCCACGACCCACGAATCATGATGTTGCTTTATAGCACCCCAAAACTGGACCTGTGTGTGCGTCGTTCCCATGCGAGGCAGTGACGACTATAGTGCAGTGTTGCGGAAAATTAGTTTGGTCGTTGTTTTGGGGAATTGCTTGGGAGTTTCCTCCTCAAGAGTCTGCCTATAGGCTATAGCTACCTTTTTTTTTTACATACATGAATCGAGACCCCGGCATGTGAGTTGGCTTCAGGTTACAACTTTGGCGCGTGCGGGACGCGTAGGCGTAGCAGTGGTACGCATGTACGGGCTGCCCACGGCTGCCTGGTCTCGGATGGATGTTCGGTCCACAAAGTTCCTCAGGTCGGCAAAGTTTGTATCCAGACAAACTTGTATTCTTAGAAAAAGAATTTTTTATTCCGACCTCTCCATAAGTTATGCACTTAATCATCCCTTATTATAAGTTTAGCTACCGGCTGAAAAAAAAAAGCTCTCAAAGAGTAGACAACACAGAAAAAACTCATGCACCAAACTAAGCGCTAAGTCTATTAGAAGACAGTCACCCAACGAAAGTTCCTTGTGGTAGAATCGACCCATCGTCTTCGACTTAGCACAGGTGCTCGTATTTTTATGGATTTAACGGCTCTACATTTTCAGTGGTAGGCGACGTCCTCGTCGACATCAAGACAAATGTGGTGACTTCATGAATCTCGAGATCTGTCGGCTCAGTCCTTCGGATATGCTCATAAGAGTAGGGTTAGCGTACGTGTGTTCATAGGGGTGAATGTGCATGTGTATTGTGGCTGTCTACGTTATACTGTGTAATTCTGAAAAAGAAGACAACCACCCATGCTTGGCGAAGATCTCCATTGATGTAGTCTCTAACATACGACATGCCACTTTAGAGTTGGCTTGCCATTCTAAATCTGAAGGATAGACCAAAAGCATGTCCAGCGCGTGGCTCTTAAAATAACCTGCAAGTAAGAATATCCTCTTTTTGAAAAATCACATCATTTCATGTGGCAGAACCGTCCGAAATAACATGCTTTCGGGGGCGCTCGTCTTCCACTAGACACTAAGCACCCCAAAAGTTAGCTACATCAAACGGTCCCATCGAGCACACCCTACGGGAGAACTCGAAACAATCCACGTTTCACACCAGGATCCAATAATGAGCGCGAGCTTACAATACTTAGTCCATTTCATATAACATAGAGCCTTAGAAAGTATTACAAAACTAGTGTTCAGAGTGCAATGAATAAAACAACGGAAATCGAAATAAACAACTAGCGGTAAGATACAAGGATCCGTCTGTGCCCACCAGAAGAATCCTCCGCACAAAAGCCACTCTTCAAGCTGCACCTGCAACATGGGTAAACAAACCCTGAGTACACAATGTACTCGCAAGACTTACCCGACTAGTGAGAATAATTTTTCCGACTCTCAAGGATATGATAGACAGTATGGCTTACTAGGTTTCTTTTGTTTTACGGAAAGCATTACTAATAATTCGTTCTTACTACGACGCTGGACCATAGCCAAGTCGAACCGTCACGTAGAAACGGCGGTCACGAATCAATGTGGTCCAGCTGGGTACCCCAAAATACACGCCCCGCGTGTACCCCAGGCACAAGCAAGACCAACCCATCACTCTCCTGTCACGCAGTCTAGGTTCCCGTCCAAACTTAGACTCTAAGCCCCCACACTTGAGGCCCGACCTCAGTGCGGTGCTTAGACCTCCACCTTTCTCCACCTCCAATCAGTCGGTCCGGAAAGAGACAGAACCCATGACAAGAGAGCAACGAGCCTTCCCGCTCCCATAAGCAAGTATGTGCTTGAGATAATAAATCTGTGACCTGACTACCATCCACAGCAATGGACGGTCCTCAATCGACACGGACAGGGAAAACAGTGCAACCAAGCTGAGCCCGTGGCTGTGGGACACAACTTGTCACACCCACCATAACCCATACCATATCCCTGCCTGGTCTCTATTTTTCCTTTCATCATTTTATCATGAGAGTAATTATAATCACCTATTGTGAGTAACGGTAGGTTACTCAGGCTACCGAAAACCTAAGCATAGCAGCTACTCGAAACTGTACTAGTAAGACTCATAGGACAGATATATCTATGCATGTGGTTTCCATAAAATTTCTATAGCATAAATGCACATAACATATATATACAGTGATTATCAAAATAAAGGGGTTATGCACCGGGGCTTGCCTTGGGCAGGTGTGGTGTCAGCTGCGTCAGTCAGCTCTAGGACTCCCTCCTGCACGGGGAACTCCTCCTCGTACTCATCGACCATCTCCTCATACTCCTCCTCGTCGGTGATCGCAAACTCCACCAACTCATTCTCTCCTCGTACTCCTCCTCGCCAGTGATCGCGAACTCCACCAACTCGTTCTCTATATGCATGCGATGATGAAGATGCAACAATTTAGTATTTAGGCAGCAGGAACTCCTAAAATAAGACTACACATACCAAGCTACTAAGCTAGTGAAAGGTTCTAATATGGCTAGAGGGGAGATGAATAGCCTATTTAAAAATATGCAAACCAAGTAGAGCAATTTGATTAGTATGACAAATAGCGAAATGCAAACTTGCTCTAGCTTTACAAGGGTTGCAATTTGATAAGTCACTACTCATTAAGAGCTCTCACACTTGCTACACTAAAGAGCTCCACTAGATGAACTTAAACTACAAAGCAAGCTCTCAATTCTAGCTACACTAAAGAGCTTGCTACAACTAGTTTGCGAGAATATAAAGGACTGAGTAGGGTGATTATACCGCCACATAGAGGTGTGAATCAATCACAAGATGAATACTAATTCAATCACCGGGAGAATACCAAAGGGCAAGAGATAATCAATTTTTCTCCAGAGGTTCACATGCTTGCCGGCACACTAGTCCCCGTTGTGTCGACCAACATTTGGTGGTTTGGCGGCTAAGAGGTGTTGCACGAACCTCGTCCACACTATTGGACACCGCAAGAACCTACCCACAAGTGAGGTAACTCAATAACACGAGCAATCCACTAGAGTTACCTTTCGACGCTCCGCCGGGGAAGGCACAAGACCCCTCACAATCACCTCGATCGAAGCCGGAGACAATCACCAACCTCCTCTCGACAAGTCCCCTATATAAGTTCTATAGCATTTTTGTTCAATAAAAATTGGTTTACGACTCTACTTGATAACTATACGAATCGTGGAGTAACTTTTCGTTTTGCATTTTTATTGATCGTTTTAGTTGCAATGCTTCACCTACTCATTTCATCACATGCATTGCCACATAAGTATGATGCTCATGACGTGTTTTAGTAGATGATTTACGGTGTAACACCAAGGGTGTTACATTTCGGTTCAACCATATAGACCAAATAATTGCACTTCTCCCACATAAACTTGGGATCACAATTTAGAGTCAACTTGTCTTTGGCAAGGCCCAAAAAAATATTTTGTGTTTTTGGTGGTAGTAAACCAAAAGCATCCTGAACCACTCTCCAAACAAAACATGCCACATTACAATCAAAAAATAAGTGTTGAATAGTTTCTTTATTGTTGCAAAAGCAACAAGTTTCAACACATTTCCAATTCTTCTTGATAAGATTATCTTAATTAAAATTACCTCCTTAATAAAGAACCAAATAAAAACCTTAATTTTAAGGGGCAATTTCAACTTCCAAATGGTCTTATGAACATGAAGCACAGTTTGGTTTACTAAATGTTTATAGATTGATTGTGCAGTAAAAGAACCTTTGTTATTGAGATTCCATATAATTAAGTCTCGTTGGTCATCTAATTGCACAAATGCTACTTTTGCGACCAACGCATTCAATTTTACTAGCTTATCATTGATGAGTGCTATACGAAGAATAAGATTAAGTGGTCTACAACTAAAGATAGGGAAGCAGATAAAAATAAAGTTGGCAAGAATCATGGAGCAAGGATGAGGTAGATAGGGAAGTAGAGACTTTGCTCAGCCAGGATTCGCAGGAGCCTTCCCGGTGGTGGTCCACATGGATCACCGTTGTTAGGTTGAACTCCACCAACAACCAACTTGGGCCATGATCCGCATCCTGATCGAGGGCGCCCAACCAAATCATGGTTGGTGGACCCCTATCGCACTACGCTATATAAAGAGGTGGGGTCGGCGGCTCATGGTACAAGGTTCACTAGTTTTGCCAAGGCACCCCACTGACAAACCCTAACCGATATAAGGGAGCGCAGCAGCGGAGGGAAGTGTCGCCACCGTCCTCCTCGACTCGTCGTCGCCCGCGCCGTCACTCTCTAGACCTCACCGCACTGCCACCGACCCAGGCTACACTGACACCGTCGCCATGGCGAGCTCCTCTGCCAAGCCCACCGATGGTCAGTTACCTCTGCACCCCTCGCTCTCTCTCTCTCTCTCTCTCTAGATCCTCTCTCTAGTTCATGTTCTAGCTCGGATCTAGGCTTCTTTATCCTAAATTGAAAAGGAATCACCCGCTAGATCTACTCCTAGATGATCCTAAGAACTAACAATGGTATCAGTTGCCTCCTAGGTGGTAGATCTAGATCCAGTAGTTTGTTTTTTTAGCAAGTAGAAGGAGATGAATCGATTGGTTCGAATCGAGCAGAAATAGACTAACCCTAACCCTAGAAGGGGAAAGGACAGAAGGAGGAGGAACCTACCTTGTCTTCCTCGCCGCCGTCGACACCGCCGAGCGCGGGAAGAAGTACCCGCCGCCGCTTTGCCGGCATGCGGGAAGACGATCGAGCCGTGCTCGTCGCCATGCGCGTGAGCCCCGACCGAGGACACCACGCTCAGGCTGCCTTCTTCCTCCGGCTACGCTGCGGGTGGCCGCCGCTGCCTTGCTTCACGCTGAGTGAGGGAGAGGGGAGAAATGAGCTAGGGTTAGGGGGTGGCCACGGCATGTTTTTGTTTCGCCAAAGTGCGTGGACAACCGTCGATCCTAATCCGACGGTCGGCAAAGCTCTAGGCCAGATACGGCCCAAGCGGGAATGAGAAATCCTAGCCTAGGCCTAGGTTGCGGCCTGGGGATGGGGAGGGCGGCGCGTGCGGCTGGGCTGTGGCAGCGCACAACGCGCGATGGGCCTTGGGCCAAATGCACAGTAACTTCCTTGTTTTGTTTTATTCCTTTTTAGAAGCACATTTTGATGAATTTGTTAAGTTTAGATGTTTCATCTCTACTCAAATTTGAACCAACGGGATAATTTGTTTAGAGAGTAGATGAGTACTCAGTGATGCTTCTAAATAAGTATCATTTTCAAGAATATTCGATGTTTTCCACTGCTATGTTAATGTTTCATCCTCTAATTAAATTGGAACCAACGGGAAAATTTAATTAGAGGAGTAGTCATATTTGTTTAAGTTAAATTATGATATTGTTATTTTTCTAACCAACGTTGATGATAACAATATTATAAATTTATTTATGAGTTTTATATATTAGTTCTATTTCTGCCCAACGGTGATGTAGAGTTAATGTAGAAGCACATTGTATGTTTTAATTTTGACCAACGTTAAATTACAGCATGAAATTATCATGTCAAATGTTTCTCACTTTCTCTGACGTTGTTTTTAGGATACAACCCAATGATGTTTATCTCATCCATTCCTCCTCTCAATGGAAACAACTATAACACATGGTGAGAGAAGCTTGTGATAGCACTTGTGTTGTCTGACAATGATCTATCCCACTGAACCAGTGGATCCGGTGTGGGAAGCAAATGAGACTGATGCAGCTTTCGCTACTCGGCAGCGTGACCATGCATCAGTCAAAATGACATACGATCTTGATCGTGCGAAGTGGGATAGTTCAAACAGCAAGTGTTTGATGATGATTAAGGGCTCCATTGGGGATCCAATAAGGCGTGAGTATCTTAAGAAGGTGAAGAGTCAGTTCACTAGCTCTTCAAAGGCTTATGCAAGCACTCTCATTAAGAAGTTAGTCAATGAAAAATACACTGGTGGAGGGATAAGAGAGCACATATTGACGATGAGTAACACAACATCCAAGCTCAAACTAATAGACTTGGGGCTCAAGGATGATTTCCTAATTCATTTGATTTTTACTTCTTTGCCCAAAGAGTATGAAACCTTTGTTGTTAATTACAACTTTCAACCAGATAAGTGGGACATTGAGAAGCTCATTGCCATGTGTGTGCAAGAAGATGAGAGGCTTAAGAGCTCACATGGTGACTCCGTCAACCATGTGAAGGAAAATAAAAAGAACTTTAACAACAAGAATGCTAAACCACAAGGGAAACCTCAGTGGGACAATAGCTACTCCTCTAAACAACAAGGAAAGGCCCCACAAAAAGATCACCATCTGAAATCCAACTATGTTCAAGTAGATAAGGACACCTGCAGATGGTGCCACAAGACTGGACACTACTAGAAGGACTGTCTAGACTTCCTGAAGTACCTGATTAGAAAAAATAAGGACATTATTACATTTATAGATGAGTCCTTGTATTTAAGTTATGCAAAATCTACTTTAAGGATTGATTTAGGCGCAACTATTCATGTTGCAAATTCATTACAAGGATTCCATACGAGGAGGACCCTGCAAAGAGGAGAAAGACATATTAAGGTAGCAAATGGAGTCAAAGCTGAAGTTGAAGCCATTGGAGACCTCCCATTAGAATTAAATGATGGCTTTGTACTTAAGCTTTCAAATGTTCTTTATGTACCCTCTTTGCGTACAAACTTAATAAGTGTCTCATGTTTAGACGATGATTGATATGATTGCCATTTTGGTAATGGCCAATGTAAGATTGTGTTTAATAATAAATGTGTTGGTCTTGCCTTCCGATAAGATAAGCTTTATTTATTATCACTTTGTGAGAATATGAATGTTGTGAGCACTAATAATGAGAATGCCTCCTCGTCTATGAATGTAAGTAATAAGCGGAAGAGAATTCATGACGTCTCATCGAAATTATGGCACTGTCATTTAGGCCATATTTCGAGGGGGAGAATAGAATGATTGATTAAGAAATTAATTCTTCCACCATTAGAATTTTTAGACATTAGAACAATGTATTGATTGCATTAAAGGAAAGTATGTTAAGAAAATAAAGAAAGACGCCAAACGAAGCGCAGGAATTTTGAAAATAATTCGCACAGATATCTGTGATCTTTTTCCTGTGAAAAGTGTGGATGATTATGATTCATTTATGATATTCACAGATGATTATTCAATTAAAGAAAGATCAGAAGCATTGGATAAATTTAAGATATTTAAGGCTGAAGTAGAAAATCAGCCCAATTTAAAGATTAAGGTAGTAAGATCCGACCGTGCGGGAGTACTACGGTCGACATACCCTATATAGTCAAGTTCCTGGACCTTTTGCAAAGTTTTTACAGGAAAATGGCATAGTTGCCCAGTACTCTACTCTGGGCGAGCCTCAGCAGAATGGAGTAGCTGAAAGACGCAACCGTACATTAATGGATATGGTGAAAAGTATGATAAATTACTTCACTTTACCGATAAATTTGTGGATAGAGGCGTTAAAAATCGCCATTCATATTCTCAATCGAGTACCAAGTAAGTCGGTGCCCAAAACACCATATGAGTTGTGGACATGAAGGGAACCATCACTTAACCATTTACATGTGTGGGGTTGTCCAGCTGAGGCTAAAGTATTTAACCCAAACATTAGGAAGCTCGACTCCAAGGCAGTTAGTTGCCATTTCATTGGCTATCCAGATAAGTCAAAAGGTTATCGTTTCTACTGTCCTAACAGACATACAAAGTTTGTAGGAATAAGACACGCTATGTTATTGGAGGATGATATGGTCAGGGGGGAGCATGGTAGCGTGAGAAATTAACTTTGAGGAGAAGCGGATATACGCGCCCACTCCGATGGTTCAGGAGCCATTTTTCTCGCTACCTATTGTTGCTGCACCAACAGTACAGGACACTGCAGTGACAGCACCTGTTGTTAGTTCTCCAATGGCAACAATAAATAAACACGAGGAACCTGTCCTTCAGGATCCTATAGAATCCGTTATCGCACATGAGGAAAAGCAACAACGGCCCCATATGGAACAAGCGCCAACTAATGAGGCCCTCAGAAGGTCTCAAAGAGTCAGAAAACCAGCAATTCTTGATGACTAGGAAGTCTATGAATGTGAAGAATTTCAAATGGAGAGTGATCCCACCACATTTAAAGAAGCCATGAGAAACGCTCACTCGTCAAAGTGGCTTGAAGCCATGCAAGATGAAATGAGATCAATGAGTACCAACGATGTTTGAGACTTAGAAAAAAATTCCTAAATGAGTCAAGATAGTAGGTTGTAAATGGGTCTATAAAACTAAATATGACTCCAAAAGGAATGTGGAAAGATTTAAAGCGCGACTTGTGGTGAAAAGTCTTTACGCAAAGAGAAGGAATATATTACAATGAGACATTTTCTCCAGTCTCATGCAAGGGTTCTTTTAGAATCGTAATGACGTTAGTGCCATACTACGATTTAGAATTACATCAGATGGATGTAAAGACGGTATTTCTTAACGAGGATTTGGATGAAAATGTTTATATGGCACAACCAAAAGGTTTTATCGTAAAAGGAAAAGAACGTATGGAATGACGCCTGAAAAAATCCATTTACGGATTAAAACAAGCCTCTAGACAGTGGTATTTAAAGTTTGATGGAATGATAAGGACGTTTGAGTTTAAAAATAATGTAGAGGACAATTACATTTATACAAAGTTCAAGAATGAGAAATTTATTTTCCTAATCTTGTATGTGGATGATATCTTACTCGCTAGTAGTGATGTTAATTTACTACTGGAGACGAAAAAGTTCTTGTCCTCAAATTTTGACATGAAAGATCTCGGTGAAGCTTCGTTCGTTTTAGGGATAGAGATTCACCGAGATAGAAGAAAGGGGGTTTTAGGATTATCGCAAAAGGCGTACTTAGAAAAGGTTCTAAAGAAATACAGTATGCATGCGTGTAAGTCTTCACCTGCTCCTATTGTCAAGGGCGACAGTTTTGGGGAATTCCAATGTCCCAGGAACTAATATGATATCGATCAAATAAAAACGATTCCATATGCTTCAGCTGTAGGAAGCTACTCAAGTATGTACATGTCCTGACTTAGCTTTTGTTACTGGAATACTTGGCATATATCAGAGTAATCCAGGAATAGAACACTGGAGAACCGTCGCCCGCACCGCCACTCTCTGGACCTCACCGCGCCGCCACTGACCCGTGCTGCACCGTCGCCATGGTGAGCTCCTCCGCTAAGCCCACCGATGGTCAGCTACCTCTGCACCCCTCGCTCTCTCTCTGGTTCATGTTCTAGGTCGGATCTAGACTTGTTTATCTCGAATTATAAAGGAATCACCCGTTAGATCTACTCTAGACGATCATAAGAACTAACAACCGTTAGCTACCCAAGTTGGTGGTGGAGGTGGCCGTGGGGTCGCGTGGCACGAAGCTGACGTTGGCTTGCTCTTCTTCACGTTGCTCCTGGATCCTTTGGTTGGGCCACGACCCACGACCCGCGAATCATGATGTTGTTTTATAGGATAAGGACGTACGCCAAAAGTTATGATCCAATTGATGCGAGGCAGTGACGATTATAGTGCGGTGTCGCGGAGAATCGTTTCAGTTGGGGAATTGCTTGCCAGTTTCCTTCTGCCGTCACGGCCGCTTTTTTCTTACGCGCAGGCGTAGGGGTGGTCGGGTACGCATACGGATGCTCTTTGGTTTACGCTTGAATTGAATGCCGGAATGCCGGAGTTGCCAGTCCGATCGGACCTCAGGTGCATACGGATGCTGTTTGTAGCAAAGGTTTCCCGGAAGGGCACCAGCACCAACCAAACAGCCCTACAGTAATAGGCTTAATTATGATGATAACTGGAACGGGCAACGCCCCCGTTAGGCTAGTACTACTGCTTACTCAAGTAGTATTCCAGTCCTCTATTTTTCTATTCCTGTATTTTGATAATCTTGCATTCCAAAATGATCTAAGGTTGGGATGGTTCTTCGCATCGCGCCGCACAACCACTTTCTCCTTTCATTTACCTATACCAAATTTACACCCTGCTACCTGCATAATATAGTGTCGTAATTATATTACAGCACCAGCACTACCTTTTTATATTTTGGTACAAACATTTCATTTCTAGTTCTGCAGATTTTCCTTTTTTTAGAAAAAAAAAAAGAACAATTCTTGTTTCTACAAACGTACACAGTCAATTCTTACAAAGTTTTGCAAAAGGACATATAGCCTAGTGATTACAAGAGCCTCCGCAGCACATGAGGTC
This sequence comes from Miscanthus floridulus, assembly GCF_019320115.1. NCBI lineage: Eukaryota > Viridiplantae > Streptophyta > Magnoliopsida > Poales > Poaceae > Miscanthus > Miscanthus floridulus. Next base: position 53,057,633 of record NC_089587.1, on the reverse strand, counting down.
CTGAGTTCGACTCTCCGTGGGAGCGAATATTGCAGGACTTATCGACTTTGTGCTTTCAGTGATAGGCGACGTTTCTCGTTGATAGCTAGGCGCCTGTGATGACTTCGTCAATCTCGAGGATTTGACGGCGTAGTCTTCGAATGTGCTCATACGGGTAGGTTTTGCGTGCGTGCATTCATAGGGGTGAGTGTGCGTGCGTTGTGAGTGTCAAGGTGTAGCAACATTCAAAAGCGTAGCTAATAGGTTCTCCTGAAGGTAGCTTGGAAAAAAGGGTTATCAAAAATAAAATCATTATGTGAACACCAAATTACCCAAATAAACCCGCCCCCACCCCCCCCCCCCCCCCCCCCCCCCCCCCCAAAATAAAGATTTTCTCTCTCCTCCCTTGCTATGCCCTTTAGCCAATTCTCCAGCATATGAGATATGTATCCCAGTGGATATAACAGGGCAGCTATATGAACTATGTTCTAGATTGTCTTAGCATGTTGACAATCCAAAAACAGATGTTTAATTGTTTTAGACTTCGTCAATCTCGATGATTTACCGGCCCAGTCTTCGAATGTGCTCATAGAGGTATGTTTTGCGTACGTTCGTTAATAGGGGTGAGTGTGCGTGCATTGTGAGCGTCATGTTGCAGCAACATTCAAAAGCGTAGCCAATAGGTTCTCCTGAAGGTAGCCTAAAAAAAGGTTTCTGAAAAACAAAATCATTATGTGAACACCAAATTACCCAAATACCCCCTCCCCCCCCCCCCCCAAAAAAAAAAAGATTTTCTCTCTCCTCCCTTGCTATGCCCTTGAACCCATTCTCCACATATGAGATATGTATCTCAGCGGACATAACACGGTAGCTATATGAACTACGTTCTAGATTGTCTTAGCATGTTGATAATCCGAAAATAGATGTTTAATTGTTTCATAGCAATTACAGAAACAACACTTTTGGTTATCCTTCTATTTTTTTTGCTAAATTATTATTTGTTAAAATTACACCTTATTGTGATCATGATTATGTAAATCCTAGTTAAAACCATCTTTACCGTTTGAAAATTGGCTATTCTCACTACCAGGTTATGTGAAACAATTAATTTGTCTTTGGCTAGGGCTCTTCGAAAAGACATATTAAGAGGCCTTTGAATCATGAAAATCCTCAACAGTAGCATGAGGATAATAGACAATATTATACATGATAGGAAATTGTTCTTCCAGGGGTACTGTAGAGCATATCCATATATCTTCCCAGAATCTGGTTTGTATATCTTCCCAGAATCTGGTTTGTGAGTCGTCTCTTATCCTAAAGAGATCTCTATCGTAAATGCCCCACGTCCTCGAAAATCATCCCTAGCCTTCAAATGACCTTTTCAAAATTGGGAATCCCTAGGTTTAATTTGAGCCTGAGTCAAATATTTTTGAGCTCAGGTACTTATTCCTGAGTAATGTCCGCCAGTTTTCTTCTCATTCAGCAATGTAAATAACCATTTGCTTAGAAGTCATTGGTTTTTAACTTTTAATGTCTGTTATGCCCAACCCACCGTGATCTTTAGTGCGACATAGAATGTCCCACTATTAGCTAGACTGTATTTTTGTTTTTCATTGTTGCCTTGCTAAAAGAACTGATGTGAACTTGCAAGTGATTTTATCATCCAAATAGGAAGCCTAACGTTTATTTCTATGTTGTCTTATTAGTCTTGTTTCGTGAGGCAAAGTTTCTGGGGGCACTGATTAGTCTCGTCACATGGGCAGCCGGCGTTGGCTTCCGTTTGTAGATTGTTGTGCAAGGAAATGATCAATTATTGAACACGTCATTGTCTATTTGCACGCTGGGTAGAGTTACCCAGCGACATGCGCCGAGTAACAAAACAACGGCCACGCGGCCGGGCGCACATTTACCTCCGTGAGTGCACGCTTCGTCACATATTCATCTCTATGACAGCCTATCTTTTTGAATGCTTATGAACTGGATGAACAAATCTTGTGATTACGAAGTCACAAAGAAGATGTATAGTCGTGGAGCGGATGGACACATTATGTTTACTATTAAAAGAATGTTTGGACATAAACTTAAATCTGTATAGACAGGCTCCACTACATACAAAACCTTGAAGAATAGGCTACTTGGTGCGTTTTCATTCTTTGATCAGCTACCCGTTTTTTGATTCAGGCAAGCTGAAACTCCCATCCCACAGCGCGTTGTAGCCGAGAGCAATAGGTGCTCAGATCTCCCATATCAGACACAGATGTTGAGACTTCGGGAAGTGACATTTGAAGAAAAGAATTGTGGTGGGGATAGGAATAAAGTCAGAGCTACTTTGTTGGGTACTATCGAGAATGCAGAATGGAGCTAGTTGTTTGGCTTTGGAGCTACCAATTCTCACCGTTTTCGCTCGCTAGTATAAGAGCAAGGCTAATTTTCTTCTGGGTCTAATTGTATGTATATTTATAGTCTACGTATATATGTGTCTATTTATTTAGTAGTAGGCTCACCTATGATCTATTTTTTCTTTCTTTCTTAATAAAATTTCCTAGTTCTTGTGCATCAGCAGCTGAGTATAAATTTAAAGTTCACTTATTTTTTTCTCTCTTCTCCACCTCACATAAAGCCTAACGACAGTCTGTTATTACATATGCTCTAAGCGAGCCGAACTGGCGAGGAGAGGCGCGAGATGAGGCAACGGTTACTCAGCAACTTAAGCACGTCCTGATATGCAATGAATCTATATAAGAACTTTAAATTTGAGGCCTTTCACATCATCGTGCATTGTTCATCCGGCGTTTCCACAGACTCACAACCCGGCAGATCAACAGTACCGGGCGCGTACTGTTCATTCAGCGACCGATAAGTTTTTTCCCCAAAAGAAACAGTGTCAGCCCGATAAAAAATTCACCCATTTTTTTCCCACCTCCTTCCCACGCGAAGCGTGGGCACCCACGCTAGTTTTATATGATTCCTGGCCTTTTTCCGTTTTAAATTCGTTTGTACCAGTAAAAATATAGGAGTGGAGAGAGGAAGCAAGAACAGCAGCAGAGAGGGGATCCGTTAAAGCCTTCCCTCTCGCTTACAGGGTTTTATACCACACGGCATGTTTAGTTCCTCCTCTAAAGTTTAGTCCATATCACATCAGATGTTTGACACATGCACGGAGTATTAAATATAGATTAAAAGAATAACTAATTGCACGGATGGTGACTAATTTGCGAGATAAATTTTTTAAGTCTAATTAGTCCATGATTTGTCAATGTGGTGCTATAGTATAAATTCGTCTCGCGGAGTACCGAGGACTTCTGTAATTTATTTTATTATTACTATCCGAGCACTCACATGTGATACCCTAAACTTTAACCCTGGATTTAAATACCACCTGAGTTCGAGCCCATGGAATTCTGTTGTATAACTGCAATTATGATGATACTTATTTTGTCACCCATTTCGTCGCTGGACGGAAGGAAGAGATCAGGTCCATGGCTTGTTTGCACAGGCCGAAGGCCATGGATACAGCTAGTGCACCAGCGGGGCCACCACGACCAGACACCAGAGTCGCATAGAAAGACCAGACTTTTGAGCCTCCTGGTGGGACGAGACTTCGGACCGACCGAGTGTGACATTCTAACGTGTGCGCGACTGCGTGGATCCATGCCAATGCGACACATGCGATGTGATTGATCTGATCTCGTGTAGCTATATTTAATTGTGACCGTGACTCCGTGTCCGTGAGCGATCAGTGAGGCAGCCAAAGACTGGGTGTATTCATGGGTTCTGGCCATGATTACGGGTGTCTATGCCATCGAGTCCGCCGAGAACGGACTGCTGCTGCGTATGTGCGGAGCCAGTGAGCCGGTGGGCTTGTGTCAGCAAGCAGAAGGTGGCCCGGCATACTGTTTGCTGTAGCTGGTCTTTGACCCGTGTAATGGGCCTGAGGCCATCCATTGTAGCTGGCGTAGCCGGTGATCAGGCGGAGTATATAACCGCTGATCCTCCCTGTCATCGGCAACGAACAACAGAACAGTTCTTTCTAACTGAATTCTACCGCCCCAGTTTTTGCTCTTCTTGCCGAGTTCTCTGCTTTTCCGCGTCCAAACTCTGATTCCGGTCAGGAATCCATCGCGGTTCCTGACAGGTTGGTTCACGATCGTCGTCGCACCAGAGCCAGAACGTGCCGGGTATATTCATTCAGCAAAAGCCGATTATGTCGTGTTGGAACTTGGAATAATATTCCTCAAAAGAAGAGTGGGGTGGCCAGGTGGGACGAAACAGTTGTAGTTGTAGGGACGAACAATATATGAATTGATGATGATAGAGCAACCTGACAGCATTTTCTTTTTCCCGTTGCTGGACACACTAACTACCAACTGCCTGCAGTTTTGGGATCATTATTTATTAAAAACACGGCCTTCCCAAGCTTGAAAGCAGTAGGAGCATAAGCAGGGACAGGCGGACAGCTTCAGCACTGCCGTAATTTCCTTTTGTCAGCCAAATATAGTGACACAACAAAAACAAAAACAAAAGGCTTACAGCTGTTAGTCAAAAGCTTCGAATCAACGCAGTCGTTCTCTGATAATATCTCGTGATGGATGCTTTAGTTGAGTACAATTTCATTGAACAAATCTAGGACATTTGCAAATAGATACTCAAAGCATGATGTTCAAGTTACAGATTGCATTTGAGCGAATGCTCATTACAGTACTACTGACTTACATCATCGTTTGAAAGAAATAGTTTTAGTATGCATGGCAAGTAGGAAAGAAAAACGCTTACGCTACTGTAGCACAACTTCATTACTCCAACAAAAGCATATATATATAACATGACAGAGATTCTCCAGGAAACGTAGTGGTGGCTTTTCAACACCTGCAACACCCGGCAACAGGGGCAGGGGCAGGGGCAGTCGCAGCGGCAGCGGTTAACTTCCTAACAGAGTGGCAATTCAGGGCTTCAGAGAACGGTGTGGTTATCTTCCGTTTATTCACCAACAACTCCAATGTTGATCAGAGAGACCGCGAGCAGGAGCAGAGCCAACATGGTAAAGCAGAGCACGGGCTCTGTATCGCCGGCGACCACCGTGACGGCACAGGAAGCCAAGGCGAGCCCGGCGGCGGCGGCGGCGGCGGCGTTGTGGCGCACCTACGCTGCGGGAGCACGGCACAGGTTTGCTTGATTTTTGTCGCGTCAAAATCTACTGGTCAGTAAAGATTACAGACACTAGTGTTCCGAGGCGGCCACGCAGAGGGAACAAACAAGAGTATACTAAACCGGGCTCGCGAGAAAGCGGACCAGCAGTGGCCCCGCGCATCTCCGAATGTCGCCCACGCCGCCTGGAACGTCGTCCGCGCGCCGGCCACTTTCCACGCATTTACAACACCCGATCTAGTTTTAAACATCCAGATGCAACAGTTACAACATACAAAAGAAGACAAATGAAACACTTGAACAAGCGTATGAAACACTTGCGAAAACGACATAGAAATATTTTTAAAACCATTGCAAACATATGCAACATCCAGATAAAATACTCGCAAACAAACGTATGAAACACCTGAAAACACTTGAAACATATACTTGCAACATGCAGATATACTTTTGCAACATCCAGATAAAACAGTTGCAACATCATCTGGAACAGATAAAACATTTGGAACAACTAAAAATACTTGAAACATACATGTATAGACAGTACAACATGTGCAACATCCTGATCAACTTTTGCAACATCTACATACAACACTTGCAACATACCTCTGAAATATCTGAAACACTTGAAATATACTATTATAACATGCGCTTTCAGCATAGCATCTGCTTACTGCTCGGACGAATGGAGGCTTGACGGCACGAACCTCGGCAGAGCCAGAAGCAGGCGGATAGAGCGCATCCGTGACAGGGGGCGCAACTTCGGGCGGAGACACGCGGTGCGGGCGGGTGGCGGGGGCACAGGCCGAGGGCGGGGTCCGTCCTGGAGCAGAGATGTGCAACGCGCTGAGCGAGCAGGCAACATGGGTGGGGGTGGCGCGGACAAGGCGCAAAGCAAGCGAGCAACTTGTACGGCGTCCGTCCGTCCGGATGGATGACCTGTAAGCAGCGTCACCGTAAAGATTGTCTTATTATAATCGTGTTACACTTGCTGTCCTGTTTATTTTTTGATGCAAGATCTAGGATAAAGCATGTATTAACTGGATTGGATAAATAAAGAGGGTCAATTCATATTGCTTAGCACAAATTGTTCCATGAACGCATTTGGCAGATGAGAGTGGCAAGTAGGAAAGAAAAACGCTTACACTACAGCAGTACAAGTTTATTACTCCAGCAAAAGCAGATACACATGACAGAGATTCTCCAGCGACAGTACTAGGTTTAAGACAGACGCGGCGTGGTGGGTTTTCAATCGGCGCCAAGCCCAATTCACAAGTTGGCTCGGCAGCAGGGGGCAGTGGCAACAGCAGCGGCGGCGGCGATGGCTAATTTCCGATTTAGGATCAATACATTCAAGAACTGAAAACTAGTTATTCACCACGAGCTCCCATGTTGATCAGAGAGACTCCTAGCAGGAGCAACGCCAACATGGCAAAGCAGAGCACCGGGCCAGCCTCGCCGGAGACCACGGTGAAGGCGGAGGAAGCCATGATGAGACCAACGACGGCGGTGTTGCGGCGCACGAACGCTGCGAGAGCACGTGCACCGCCGAATACCGCAGGGAAGGTGGGCACCAGGTGGTCGACCATGCGGACACCGACGGCGACAAGGTTGGCGCCGGCGAGAACCCCCGTGAAGCAGATGAGCAAGGCGAAGCCGCCGTCGCCGAAGTGGATGCCCGCGCTCACAGAAAGCAGCATGATGGTGAGGCCGATGGACATCGCCCTGTTTCCCGGAGTTCTGATCGCCGGCGGCGTGGGGCACCGTAGGCGTGGTCCCTGTTTAATTGAGAAGCAACAAACCAACAAGAGCTTTGCTTTTTCAGGCTCGCAGGGCAGGAATCATGGAACAAGGACGTGATGCGCTCATGTGACGGAAAGGGGAAAATCTCTGAACGCGACATTGCCGGCGCCGTGGACTGCAACCGAGACCAATCGATCAACCGGCACGGCGACATGGTGAGATCACACAAAAAAAAATCGAAACTCTTTTCCGGCCAAAATTAGAATCGAATAAAAATCGGTATGAGTCGGAGAAGGAACGTTACCGGGCGGAGACGAAGGCGTTGCTTCGGGAGGAGCCGAGGAGTGAGGACGAAACGCTGCTGCAGGACGCCGGATGTGGGCGAGCGAAGGGGAGGCCCGGTGAGTCGGTGAGAGGAGATGCTGCCTGCCTGCCTGCCTGGGTGTGTGGAGTGTGGCCGTGTGGGATTTTATAGAGCGGGGTGGGCCCATGCTGCTATACCATCGGTTTCCCTTCTTTAAATGACATGTGGCCCACAGAGTATCCAGCGCCTTGAAGAAACCCAAACCAACGTGACACCATGCCGGCGCGGCGCCCGCTTCTGGCGTGGTTGGGGACGGAGGCCGTGTCCCCGTGGAAACTGGGGGGAAAGAGCTTCCGGATGGGGACGGGGACAAGAGCTTCCGGATGGGGACCAACCGCAAACGCAACTACTCAGGCTCAGATGCACGACCAAAAAAGAGGAAGCCAGGCAAAAAGAAAAAAAAAAGAAACCAACCGCAAACGCAACTACTCAGTGGGAGGACCGAGCGTAGCTCGGTTGGCTTGCTCGCTGCCAGCGGCTGGGCGTGAGTTTGAACTCCGGTTCGACACTCGCGTGTCTCACAGGGTTTTTCTCCTTTGCAGGTCCTGTATACAGCCTCACACGTGGATGTGCCATAATGGTCAGGGTGACGTGCCCATCACGTGCGAAGCCAAGATGACTTCGGATATCTCTCAGCCACGAGCAGTCTCTTTGTGTAGGTGTAGGTTTAGCGTGCACACTAGGGTTGGTGTGTGTGAGTTTGTGTGTGTGGTGGTGCGAGTTGGTTTGTGCGTTCAGATACTACAACTATAACTTATACTCGAAGAGTTGAGGCAAAAAAAAAAAAAACTACTCGGGCTGGGACCCACACATGTCTCCATAAAACAAACGTTGTGAAAGCAACATATAAGTGTATCTCAAAACAAAGCTTAAATTATATTCAAGTATCTTAACATAGATCATAGAAGTAAATAAAACCCCAAATATATTCACCCAGACGAGATTAACGCCTCCAAGACTCAAATTATATCTAGATAATATTACCTCTGCAATAAGATGATTCCAAACCACAAGTTCGTGCACGCTGTCCTGGTCCACCAGCCACCGCCCACTCCCATAATCCCATCGGCCAATGCGTCCGTACGTGCTGGTCTATGGGTTCCAATGCGTGCTGCAAATTTGTATGGATTTATCCAAAATACGTGCAATATTTGTGTCGGTGTTTCGAGTAAACACCAACGAGTAAATTTCTAATATTGTGCGTCTGGCTCGGATGGTATGCTAAGTGGACACGAGGTTTATACTGGTTCGGGCAGAATGTCTCTATGTCTAGTTCGTTGCTGCTGCTCGTGTTACTAGCACTAAAAATTCGTAGTAGGGGTTACAAACGGGCGAGAGAGGGACGGGTCCCAAGTCTCTGGTAGAAAGAACGAATGGGTGCCGAGAGCTCGGTTGCTGCTCGGCTATGTGTTCGAGTTTCGAGTGTGATGTGTTGTGATGCTCGTGGATTCGATCCCCTTAGTGGGGTGTCGTGCTTTTCTTTTTATAGGCCAAGGAAAAGCACGGGTTACAGCAGGCGAAGAGAGGAGAACAAGAGACCGAGGAAGTCCCTCATGGTCGTCGGGCCTTTCTTTTTCTTTGTGCGGGTCCCACCGACACTGCAGGCGGTGACAGGGACGGCTCCTTGCCGGAGGCCTATCCGCCGACGATGCCACGCCCTGTCATTGTCAGTGGGTCGTGATGTCCCACTATCCGATACTAAAAAACATGATGTTCATCAAGTTACACACAACGGTTGCGTTTGACCAAATTGCTCATACAAAGTACTGACACCGGTTGTTCAAAAGACATATTATTGCTTTCTATACTACATGGCAACTACTACTAGAGAGAGACACTCACACGGTCACACTACAGTGACCCTTCAATCGGATGATCTTTACATGCAACACCCAGCCCAGTTCAGGAAGTAGGCTCGGTGATAGCATATTGGCTTGGCGGTCAGACTGGCAATTCATGACTTGAGGGAATGTTGTCGATTCAGGAATCGGTCGAGGTTCGATGTATGATTCCCGAGATCACGCTTGAGAAAATATACTCCAGATATTGGCAAGGATTGGAACTGAATTCTTTCGCTCTCCCGTTGGGTGCCTGCCTGCCCTTGTCTTCCTCTTCCCTGCCTGAATGTCCCTTTACATTTCTTTGTCCTGCTACATCTGGAGGCGCAATTGATAGCTGCTTTAAGTTATTCCCTGACGATAAAATTTTTGTGTGATGCCTTCGGGTGGTCAAAAGCTTGTGCTTGTGGTACTGCTACTACTAGTAGGGATTAATATTGCATTTTCAGCTCTCTCAAGGAATCGAATTTTTCCTTGCGGAGCCATCGGTTTGTGATAACTTTCACCCTTTCAGCTTACCCTATATTCGACTTGTTCAGCTTCTTTTTTCAGCCGGAACAGTATTTTCTCTCACAACAATTCAGTCAGAACAGTGTTTTTCAGCCAGTTTCAGCCAAAATTCTGCCAGCCAAACGAAGCCGCTTTTTTTCTATTTGTGTATGCTTCCTTATACCATATAGGGACATATAGGAAAGAATAAAAATGCTAGAATCAGGGGGAGTCATGCTCAAGCAAGCAAGGCATGCTAGTACTACCGACTATCTGTATTTCAACCGGTAAGGCATGCTAGTACTGCCGACAAGGTTAAGAAACCAAGATATTGTTTCAAGAAAAAGAAAAAAAAAACACCATTGAATTCACGGCTTAGCCGGCCTCCAGTCTGCTCGGCGCTCCGCTCCGCCTCCGCTCAACTTTGCCGGCTTGCCTCCGTACGACGAGATGGGAGATGGTGATGAGATAGGAGAAGAGTCGACACCCGACAGCCGCAGCACCAAGCAGCCAGCACGCCACGCGACTTAATGTGACTCTTCGTTTCCTCCTTGCGTGGGCCAGCGGGCCAGGATTACTATGTTTACTGGATTTTAGCAGAGGCTTAATTGACTGTCTTGGCCCCTGCCTAGCAAACCTCGTCAATTTCGCTAAAAACAAATCTTGTCAACGGAGAATGCGCACTGTTGCTTAAACTTATCATGACACGTTACTTTTCTCTCGCAACAAATCAGCTTCAGCCGGTTTATCAGCCACAGAAAGGCTTTCGTGCTAACTCCTTTCAGCCTGTTCGGCTGGTGCTGATACGATCGTATACGATCATAGATTATTAGGCTAGTTTGGTGTGAGAGAAAAATAATGTTCTAGCTGAAAATTTACGATCGTTTACGACCAAGCAAACAGACTATTTAGTTGTCAACTGAAGTTAAGGTACTGTTTAGTTGCACTTCATTTTGCAAAAATTTTCAAGATTCCCCGTCACATCAAATCTTTGGACGCATGCATGAAGCATTAAATATAAATATAAAATAAAACTAATTACACAGTTTAGACGAAATTCACGAGACGAATCTTTTAAGCCTAATTAGACTATGATTGGACACTAATTGCCAAATAACAACAAAAATGCTACAATACTATTTTCCAAAAAAATTCACCAACTAAACAAGGCCTAAGATATGTGGTCGCCAAGAGAAGAGGCCTACCTCACTTTAAATGGCAAAGTCATTTGATTCTGCAACTTTGGGAGAGAGGCCTTCTCCTTTTAGCTAATCACAGCACCACACATTTTACCCGTTCACAACTTTAAACATTCAAATAAGTATATCTCACAGATCACGGATCCATATGTGTAATTTGTCTATTCTATCATGTTGCAGACAACATTAGCACCAAAATGAACCTAGTATTAAGTCTGGTTGATGCCAAGACGAAAATATACTGCTACATTACATTACAATGCTGCCGTCTTTTATCAAACGGTCCAAGATTTACTCTACTTACAATCTGGCCCTTTGATTCTGTTCCTCATCGTTACAGCATGTAGCAAGCATATATATATATATATATATATATATATATATATATATATATATATATATATATATATATATATATATATATATATATATATATATATATAGGGAGAGGCTATTCAGTAGCCGGCTACAAAATAAGTTATTCTGTAGCCACCTCCATTTACTATAATTTTATATACTAATTTACCATAATATAAATACATATTTACGATAGTTGGGTTACTATAATACATGGGGATATTTACCATAACGTTATATTAAACCACTTAGTAAGGAGTTACTATAATCTCGTAAAATAACATAGTAATTATCGTAACTCAAAGTGGCTACAGAATAAGTTATTCTGTAGCCAGCTACAGGATAGTAGTTCTATATATATATATATATATATATATATATATATATATATATATATATAGAACTATTAGTCTATAGCCGGCTACATAATACCGTATTTTGTAGCCAGACCAAAACTATCACCAGCGAACCATGGTCACCGGCGCGTGGCTTTGGCTTGGTCGTCCGTGGTCCCCTTCTAATCAATGCTTGCATGGAGTCATGCCGTGATTCAATCCCTTACTCCGTCCATTCATCCACCGCATGGGTCCCTTCTAATCACGTTGCTTCCTTTTTTTCCGGATCAATCACATTGCTTCATTTTCGGCCTGCAACAGACATTCCGTCCGCCGTCCTTCGGCCTGCAGTGCGCTGCTCTTCGCTGCATATGCCGATTCATCCACCAGTGTCGCAGCTGGTGCCGGTCTGGCTCCTGTTCTGGATCTGCCGCCGATTCATGCTCTGGCGACTCCGCCATTCCGGTCTGCTCTTGTTCGTCCGTCTTCATGAGGTGAGCTCCCGGCACCTCCGACGAGCTTCCCCGCGGCGAGTGGCGAGCAGCTGCGTTTGGGGCTGCGGTGTCGTCCCTTGCTTGCCCCTGCACGACGGAACCTGGAGCATGGAGCACCCATGGGGACACCGGCACTTTGAGCAGATCGTCACCGGCCGGCAGCGGTACGTGTTGGGTCTGGGCTCTGGTGAAAAAGGAGCGCCTCGCCATGTTTCCGGCTCTGTGGCACCTTCTGATTTTTCGTTGTTTGTCGTCCCAGAACTTCAGAAGCAGTCCCAGCAATGAGCGCTCATGGATTTGGCATCTGCAGCTAGTTTCTTCCGCTCGTGGATCTGCTGCTCGGTTCATGAAGGCCACGGCCTACATGCTACGTGTGGCCAACGACGAGCTGCACCAGAACGACGGTGTACTATCGCAAGCTTTGATATAAAATTGTTGTAACTATCCATTCTAATTACTGTTCCATACTATTTGAATTATCATGATTAATTTATGGTAAATTTGTTTATTTGTTATGGTAACTGCTCCCTGTATCATCATCATATCGAAACATGGTAACTCCCGATGCTAAGTATGGTAACAATATATTGAGATTACGGTAAATTAATCTAATTGCTAATAAAGCTTTCTTTTTCCTGTATTCGATGTTATAGTAACTAGTTATTAGAAACCATCTGACGTCAATTTGTGCTAAATTGCCGTGCTAATTATCGTAACAAGATCATTTGTGTGAGCCTCGAACATTGGCGCACTAATTATAGTAACTAGAAATTCATCGTAACAAGATCATTTGCGTGCGACTCGAACGTTTGCGTGCTAATTATAGTAACTAGAATATATTTTTCTACTATTTTTTGTGGACAAGGTATATTCTAATATTATCGTAACACGAACATTTGTGTGCGCCTAGTAGACAAATTAAAGCTCATAATCTATTCTCGTAAACTTGCATGCATGGTACATTTTCTATGCCATTACAGTAACAGGCTCGTCTGAATATCATGACGTCAAATCATGCTGACTTGCATTGCGGTAATGGGTAACTTGACCATTCAATTATAGTAAATAAATATATACATTCCTGTACTTGCTGTCGCCTACAGCCATGGACCTGTAATTATCGAAGCAGTTTGGTACCATCTTGTGACGTTGAGATATATGATTCGCCCGGTACAAGCTGGTGCTATATATACCGTATGTACCATTTAAAATATCGTAACCGTCTTATGGTAAAATGGTCTTAATACTATAGTAACTATTTATCATGAACCATTTGACTCTCATGTAATTCTCGTATCAAGAAACTCGAATTCTCGTAATTATTTCATGGTAAACCATTGTCTCAGTTACAATATAGTATAGTTCTAGACTTCATTCATTCTCGTAACTGGCCAACTAGTTACATGGAACAACCAGAACCTAAACAAAGTAACTCATCATGTAATGGTCATATGAAGCCAACTCGAATTCTCGTAATTATTTCGGTTCTCGTAATTCACATTCAAGGTTCATTCTCGTAAATTACACTAAATTCTCGTAAATCATAGTTGTTAAATTCACAAGGATAGCAAAGCATATACTCTAGTAAATCACAATCAATGGTATATATTTTCTAGTAAATCATTTACTTTTTTTTTAACATAGTAAATCATTTACTGAATACGATAGGTTTGTATTTGCTTTTAGTATTCTCGTAATACTTGCATGCATGGCACCAGCTGTACTAGTACACCAGCTTTGCGTATTCTCGTAACACGTCTGTACACGCTTTGCATGCATGGCAATGGCACCGTGTGAAGGCGTGAAAATAATTATTCCAAATATCCAGCGTCATTAATTACTGCAATTACCTGCAGTGTTGATCCCGCATGCATGCAGCTGGAAAGGAAAGCAGTAACGCTTTGGGGCTGGCCGGCTGGATCGGATGGGCATCTGGTGCGCTCGGTTGGCCTGGCTACAGAATAACAAACTCTATAGCCGGCTACAGAATAGCCTCTCCATATATATATACTCCTATTAGTCTTTTGGTTGGGTCGCTTTCCACTATTTTCCACAGATCTATTTTTTAGTTTTTCTAGTCTGTCACATTTAAGATGACAGGAGCAACAGAATGAGTCCAATAATGGCTATGTTTAATGATGTTTATTAGGGTAACAAGACTTCAGTGAACAATTATGGCAGTATACCCGATCTTATATCAAGAAGGAAACAAACAACAAATTTTAGCAGAATGAAAATACAAAACCATATTCTTCGCTGACTGGTAGATTTTGACACGACAAATTCGACCAAACATGACGCCCGGACACTGAACAAGCGAAGCAACAGACTCCATATCCAGAAGCCCAACACAGCACACATGCCGCATTATTCCCCAATAAATCTAAGCGCAGCTCGTAATCAGATAAGATAATGATACTCCATCAGTCTTCGGCTGCTTCGGAGCCTACACACGGAGCACGTGCAGGATAACCAGAAACAGACCACCCAAAAGCAGCATGAAGAGCTGAAAGGCAACCGCCGGCGAGCCCGAGCCAGCGGCAAGCCCATTGACAGCCACGGAGGAGGCGCCGATTCCAACGAACGGAAGGAGACGACGCAGGTGATCGGCCACCATGCCGCGGTTGTCGTACCCTACGCCGAGGTCGTAAGCTAGGGCCACGGAGCCGTCGTACCCTGCGCCGAGGTTGGCGACGCGGAGCGCGCCAGCGATTCCGTCGGCGCGCCCGGTGCCCGCGAGAGTCTGCGGCGCGAAGCTGCCTGAGTTGACGAACACCGCGCCGACGCCGTCGGGGAGCGGGCCAATAAACACCTCGCCGCTTCCGACGCCCGGGCGGGGCTGCCACTGCCACGGGTAGTAGCCGTAGTCGTGCACCGCGCCACCGCCGCCGGGTAGGAGGCCGACGAACACCTCGCCATGTCCGGTGCCGTCGGGGAGCAGATCGACAAGCACCTGGCCATGTCCTGCACCCGGAAGGGGCTGCAGTGCGTAGTAGCCGTAGTCGCCATACGCCGCGACACCGCCGCCGCCTGGGAGCTGGCCGACAAACGCCTCGCCATGTCCGACGCCGTCGGGAACGGGGAGCAGGTCGACAAGCACCTCGCCATGTCCGCCATCCGGACGAGGCTGCAGCGCGTAGTCTCCGTTGTACACCGCGCGGCCGCCTCCGGGGAGCAGGTCGACAAGCACGACGCCACGTCCGGCGCGCGGGCGAGGCTGCAGAAAAGAGTAACCATAGTTGTGGAGCACCTGGACGACTTCGTCGGGGAGATGCGGGCCCAGTAGCGCCACATCGACCAGGCCCATTAGCTGCCGCCAGAACTCGCCGATGTTGGGGTACGCCACGCCGGGTACGGGCTCATGGTGGAGGTGGAACGACACGTCGACAGGCACCACGACATGGCGCGCGAGGTCAGCGAAGTCGTGGAACGCCGCCGCGCTTGGTTCGAAGCCGTCGACGATGGCGCGGCGAGCGGCAGCAGCGCCGCGCTGGACGTGGATCGTGCCGGTGCTCATGTGTGAGTGTGCCTCGACCGCGCCAGCCATGACGAGCTCGGTGAACTCCACCACCGTCGTTGGGCTGGCCGCGTCGCCTCCGTGGTCCATGTTCTCCGGTTCCGTCTCCCGCAATGCGCGAACGCCCTAGGCCCCCGAGCAAGTGGTTGGCTTCCGGCCGGCTTTGGTTGCTTGGAGTGGTTGTTGAGTGGATGGATTGCTTGGCCTCTGCCTGCTCCGCTTATATAGAAAAAGGTCCGTGGAATGGGCCCTTGTTTAGTTCCCTTGGATTTTAGAATTGGGCACTATGTAAAAAGAATATTCCCCATCACATTAAACTTGCGGTACATGTATGGAGTACTAAATGTTGACGAAATCAAAAACTAATTACACAGTTTAGTTGTACTTTACGAGACGAACGTTTTGAGCCTAATTAGTCAACGATTGGATAATTATTATCAAATAAAAACAAAACGCTACAGTAGCTTCAGTGTATGCCGAATTTTGGCGGCGCCGATTCAGCGGGTGAACTAAACAGGCCCTGGGATGGAATCATGGAACTGAGCCCTCGACCCGGATTGGATCTTCTAGACGCGCGCGAGGCGAGGCAGCCGCAGAGAGAGCGCCTTGCCGTGATGGTGATCGATGGGCCCACCCCGGTCGCGATGAGTGAGCCCGAACCCGAGCCCGGTGATTAATACGTACTCCTACGGAGTACTAGCACATCTCCGTGTCTGTTGGTTGTTGTGGCAGCAGAGTGCATAGCTCTGCGTGCGTTGTTCTTGTTCCTCGTCGTGCGCTCCATCCAGACTTGCACCTGGAAAAGGAGGATGTAAAATGTCCTGGACGGAGGAATCGATGCATCAATCCATCTCAGAATAATAATCTGAACTGGGCGGCATCTGCTCTGACGCCAGCGAATACGACCCGTTTCGCACTACGAACGTTTTCCGTGGCCTTGCCGCAGTCAGCCACGCGGGTGGAGTGCACACGGAGGCACGCAAGCTGCTGTCGGCATACGGGCATTGGAGTCTCTCGACCAATGAAAGTGATAAGCTGACGTGCCGATGGTGACAGGAGTGAGAAAATCGCATGGCCCAGGAGGCTGCTACGGATCGGAGTACTGCTTGACGGTGTGCATGTCAAGCCTCGCCTCGCCTCGCCTCCTTGTCCTCGGTTACAAAATGGAAGGGAACTAAATAGGCACCGGAACCATAAGCAGTGATACCTACATACTCCTGTCAGTTCGAATTTTCGGCCAAATGTAGAGACAGATTGCTCGACTCATACTTCCTACTTTGCTCCGAAAATAATAACGCCTTGTTTAGATGCAAAAAATTTTGCAAAATGGCTACTGTAGCATTTTCGTTGTTATTTGACAAATAGTGTCCAATCATAGTCTAATTAGGCTTAAAAGATTCGTCTCGTGGATTTTGTCTGAACTGTGTAATTAGTTTTATTTTTTATTTATATTTAATGCTTCATGCATGCGTCCAAAGATTCGATGTGACGGGGAATGTGAAAAATTTTGCAAAATTTTTTTGCAAACTAAACTGGACCTAAAACAAAAACAACAGGGGGAAAAAAGACATTGCTAGGCGCTGCAGAAAGAAGCTGACAGGGGCAAACAGCTGAGTTGAATCATACAGCTGTCACTGTTAATCAAAAGGTAGCCGCAATCAACGCAGAACTTTCAATCGATGCTGGTGTCAGTGGTATTTCCAACGAATGGCTGCCAAATCGACCGCTAATAGTTGCCCTCTGTGTGTTGGGATTGGACTGCACGCTATGAGTAAAGTGATTCACAAACACACCAGCAGCCATTAACAGGATTTGAACTTTGCCACTACTCTCTTCAGCTAGCTACTGATACCCAAAACATGCTGAGCAACACAAAATGCTCTGCTAGACACTGTGATATCTAAATCTAGGACATTTACTAACAGATACTCAAAAACATGATGTTCATCAAGTTACACACAACGGTTGCGTTTGACCAAATTGCTCATACAAAGTACTGACACCGGTTGTTCAAAAGACATATTATTGCTTTCTATACTACATGGCAACTACTACTAGAGAGAGACACTCACACGGTCACACTACAGTGACCCTTCAATCGGATGATCTTTACATGCAACACCCAGCCCAGTTCAGGAAGTAGGCTCGGTGATAGCATATTGGCTTGGCGGTCAGACTGGCAATTCATGACTTGAGGGAATGTTGTCGATTCAGGAATCGGTCGAGGTTCGATGTATGATTCCCGAGATCACGCTTGAGAAAATATACTCCAGATATTGGCAAGGATTGGAACTGAATTCTTTCGCTCTCCCGTTGGGTGCCTGCCTGCCCTTGTCTTCCTCTTCCCTGCCTGAATGTCCCTTTACATTTCTTTGTCCTGCTACATCTGGAGGCGCAATTGATAGCTGCTTTAAGTTATTCCCTGACGATAAAATTTTTGTGTGATGCCTTCGGGTCGTCAAAAGCTTGTGGTACTGCTACTACTAGTAGGGATTAATATTGCATTTTCAGCTCTCTCAAGGAATCGAATTTTTCCTTGCGGAGCAATCCGTTTGTGATAACTTTCACCCTTTCAGCTTATCTTGACTGAAAAATCTGAGACGAATTTCGGCCCCGTTCGGCTTACCCCATATTCGACTTGTTCGGCTTCTTTTTTCAGCCGGAACAGTGTTTTCTCTCACAACAATTCAGTCAGAACAGTGTTTTTCAGCCAGTTTCAGCCAAAATTCTGCCAGCCGAACGAAGCCGCTTTTTTTCTATTTGTGTATGCTTCCTTATACCATATAGGGACATATAGGAAAGAATAAAAATGCTAGAATCAGGGGGAGTCATGCTCAAGCAAGCAAGGCATGCTAGTACTACCGACTAACTGTATTTCAACCGGTAAGGCATGCTAGTACTGCCGACAAGGTTAAGAAACCAAGATATTGTTTCAAGAAAAAGAAAAAAAACACCATTGAATTCACGGCTTAGCCGGCCTCCAGTCTGCTCGGCGCTCCGCTCCGCCTCCGCTCAACTTTGCCGGCTTGCCTCCGTACGACGAGATGGGAGATGGAGATGAGATAGGAGAAGAGTCGACACCCGACAGCCGCAGCACCAAGCAGCCAGCACGCCACGCGAGTTAATGTGACTCTTCGTTTCCTCCTTGCGTGGGCCGTGGGCCAGCGGGCCAGGATTACTATGTTTACTGGATTTTAGCAGAGGCTTAATTGACTGTCTTGGCCCCTGCCTAGCAAACCTCGTCAATTTGCCTAGCAAACCTCGTCAATTTCGCTAAAAACAAATCTTGTCAACGGAGAATGCGCACTGTTGCTTAAACTTATCATGACACGTTACTTTTCTCTCGCAACAAATCAGCTTCAGCCGGTTTATCAGCTGCAGAAAGGCTTTCGTGCTAACTCCTTTCAGCCTGTTCGGCTGGTGCTGATACAATCATATACGATCGTAGATTATTACTGCTGGCTAGTTTGAAATAATGTTCTAACTGAAAATTTACGATCGTTTACGACCAAGCGAACAGACTATTTAGTTGTCAACTGAAGTTAAGGTACCGTTTAGTTGCACTTCATTTTGCAAAAATTTTCAAGATTCCCCATCACATCGAATCTTTGGACGCATGCATGAAGCATTAAATATAAATATAAAATAAAACTAATTACACAGTTTAGACGAAATTCACGAGACGAATCTTTTAAGCCTAATTAGACTATGATTGAACACTAATTGCCAAATAACAACGAAAATGCTACAGTACCATTTCCCAAAAAATTTCGTCAACTAAACAAGGCTAAGATCTGTGGTCGCCAAGAGAAGAGGCCTACCTCGCTTTAAATGGCAAAGTCATTTGATTCTGCAACTTTGGGAGAGAGGCCTTCTCCTTTTAGCTAATCACAGCACCACACATTTTACCCGTTCACAACTTTAAACATTCAAATAAGTATATCTCACAGATCACGGATCCATATGTGTAATTTGTCTATTCTATCATGTTGCAGACAACATTAGCACCAAAATGAACCTAGTATTAAGTCTGGTTGATGCCAAGACGAAAATATACTGCTACATTACATTACAATCTTTTATCAAACGGTCCAAGATTTACTCTACTTACAATCTGGCCCTTTGATTCTGTTCCTCATCGTTACAGCATGTAGCAAGCATATATATATATATATATATATATATATATATATACACACACACACACACACACACTACTCCTATTAGTCTTTTGGTTGGGTCGCTTTCCACTATTTTCCACAGATCTAATTTTTAGTTTTTCTAGTCTGTCACATTTGAGATGACAGGAGCAACAGAATGAGTCCAATAATGGCTATGTTTAATGATGTTTATTAGGGTAACAAGACTTCAGTGAACAATTATGGCAGTATACCCGATCTTATATCAAGAAGTAAACAAACAACAAATTTTAGCAGAATGAAAATACAAAGACCATATTCTTCGCTGACTGGTAGATTTTGACACGACAAATTCGACCAAACATGATGCCCGGACACTGAACAAGCGAAGCAAGAGACTCCATATCCAGAAGCCCAACACAGCACACATGCCGGATTATTCCCCACTAAATCTAAGCGCAGCTCGTAATCAGATAAGATAATCATACTCCATCAGTCTTCGGCTGCTTCGGAGCCTACACACGGAGCACGTGCAGGATAACCAGAAACAGACCACCCAAAAGCAGCATGAAGAGGTGGAAGGCAACCGCCGGCGAGCCCGGGCCAGCGGCAAGCCCATTGACAGCCACGGAGGAGGCGCCGATTCCAACGAACGGAAGGAGACGACGCAGGTGATCGGCCACCATGCCGCAGTTGTCGTACCCTGCACCGAGGTCGTGAGCTAGGGCCACGGAGCCGTCGTACCCTGCGCCGAGGTTGGCGACGCGGAGGGCGCCAGCGATTCCGTCTGCGCGCCCGGTGCCCGGGAGAGTCTGCGGCGCGAACCTGCCTGAGTTGACGAACACCGCGCCGACGCCGTCGGGGAGCAGGCCAATAAACACCTCGCCACTTCCGACGCCCGGGCGGGGCTGCCACTGCCACGGGTAGTAGCCGTAGTCGTGCACCACGCCGCCGCCGCCGGGTAGGAGGCCGACGAACACCTCGCCATGTCCGGTGCCGTCGGGGAGCAGGTCGACAGGCACCTGTCCATGTCCGGCACCCGGAAGGGGCTGCAGCGCGTAGTAGCCGTAGTCGCTATACGCCGCGCCGCCGCCGCCGCCTGGGAGCTGGCCGACAAACGCCTCGCCGTGTCCGACGCCGTCGGGAACGGGGAGCAGGTCGACAAGCACCTCGCCATGTCCGGCATCCGGACGAGGCTGCAGCGCGTAGTCCCCGTTGTACACCGCGCGGCCGCCTCCGGGGAGCAGGTCGACAAGCACGACGCCACGTCCGGCGCGCGGGCGAGGCTGCAGAAAAGAGTACCCATAGTTGTGGAGCACCTGGACGACTTCGTCGGGGAGATGCGGGCCCAGTAGCGCCACATCGACCAGGCCCAGTAGCTGCCGCCAGAACTCGCCGATGTTGGGGTACGCCACGCCGGGTACGGGCTCATGGTGGAGGTGGAACGACACGTCGACAGGCACCACGACATGGCGCGCGAGGTCAGCGAAGTCGTGGAACGCCGCCGCGCTTGGTTCGAAGCCGTCGACGATGGCGCGGCGAGCGGCAGCAGCGCCGCGCTGGACGTGGATCGTGCGGGTGCTCATGTGTGAGTGTGCCTCGACCGCGCCAGCCATGACGAGCTCGGTGAACTCCACCACCGTCGTCGGGCTGGCGGCGTCGCCTCCGTGGTCCGTGTTCCCCAGCTCCGTCTCCCGCAATGCGCGAACGCCCGAGGCCCCGAGCAAGTGGTTGGCTTCCGGACGGCTTTGGTTGCTTGGAGTGGTTGTTGAGTGGATGGATTGCTTGGCCTCCCCCGGCTCCGCTTATATAGCAAAAGGTCCGTGGAATGGGATGGAATCATGGAACTGAGCCCGACCCTGATTGGATCTTCTAGACGCGCGCGAGGCGAGGCAGGGAGAGCGCCTTGCCGTGATGGTGATCGATGGGCCCACCCCGGTGGGGTCGCGATGAGCCCGATCCTTCCCACTGCAGTCTGCAATCGCAAACCCGGCCGGGACGACGCCCGGCCCGACGAGCGACGAGTGGAATTTCGTGGCTGTTTACGCACGCCGTGGGCGGGCGTTCTTGTTGCTGTCACGCCCTGATACCGATAGTCTAATGATATACTAGTCTAAATGAACTCACAAGCTGCCACAGCACTTGTTGGACGACTATTAGGTCGCTGACACGCTGGCCCGTCGTCACTTCGTTTGGACTCGCTTTCTGGGCGCCTCCTCCTCATGTTCGGGCCCGCACCCGCCCCGGCGCACAGGCACAGCACGCCACCCGTTGTGTGCGCGCCCGCCGTGCGTGCAGGCAGCCACCGCGCACTGGTGTGGCACGCCGGGATGAGGACTCGACGCGGTCGGGGTTGAGGTTGACATTGACACCTCCCCGTCCCTCGCGCGCGAAGAAAGCCGCAGCAGCGCGCAGGCACAGCACGCCACCCGTTGTGTGTGCGCCCGCCGTGCGTGCAGGCAGCCACCGCGCACTGGTGTGGCACGCCGGGATGAGGACTCGACGCGGTCGGAGTACTACTGGTTGAGGTTGACATTGACACCTCCCCGTCCCTCGCGCCCGAAGGAAGCCGCAGCGGCGCGCAGGCACCGCGCCACCGTGTTGCTGCTCTCGACCTTGTCTCCTTTCCTCCCACTTTCCCGTATCTGGGGGCCATCAAATCCGTAGACCGGTAGCCCCGTCGTCCAGAATTCATGTCCATGCAACACTACGACCTCTCGCTAGCTATTTGCTCGGTGATTGACAGCCACGAAATTCCACTCGTGTCTGTCCGTAGGGGGCCGTTCGATTAAATAACAATCATGACAAAATACATGTACAGTCAAAGTGTATATATAACAACCAAATAAATATTTTGTGTTATAACACAAAACAAAACTAAAAACTAGAAAAAGAACGCAAAATATTTTAGAGAAAAAAAGAAACGAAATTAATTAGCCCAAGGTCTCTCATATGACGATCAATCTAATTCTTGGGCAAGAAAAAAAATCACGGTAATAACAGGAAGACTAATTCCCAATGATTTAGGTGTTAATGGAGATCAATTTAAAAGGTCAGTAAACAAGAAAGCACTAATTATATTTACATTTAACTATCTGATTAAAGGGTTATTGTGGGAGCAAATGAGATGGAGAAAAATAATAGAAAGTGTCGGGTTTATAAACCCGGGGTACCCAATAGACCCGCTTCCCTGCAAAAAACTTGGTCCAGCAAACGGCGTTGGGACAATGCGCGCCTCACAGGCCGGCCCAGATACATAATGATAGGCCAGGGCAACGATCTGATCCCCAACCGAAAAGCCTGGCCAAGGTGGGGACACAGTCCAACTTCGACCTCCTTTTCCAACCGGGAATACGTCGGACCTCTGCTTGTGATTCTTCCCCGACCGACACGGTCGGGGCCAACTGGGAACGACCGACCAGGGACGCCCGCTCGGTGAGGGCCCAGGGATAAGGTAAGACGCTCAAGTCAACCGCAATACCGAGGACCGTACCCTACCATGCCCTGCGCACCTTCAGGACGGTGCCACCAGGACATGCCAGACGGGCACTATGCAACCTTCCAGACGTGTCATAGCACAAACATTATTGTAGGCGCCGACGTTTGCGTACCAGGGCCCTGTTTAGTTGCACCCCAAAATGCCAAATTTTTCAAGATTCCACGTCACATCGAATCTTTGGACGCATGCATGAAGCATTAAATATAAATAAAAAATAAAACTAATTACACAGTTTAGACGAAATCCACGAGACGAATCTTTTAAGCATAATTAGACTATGATTGGACACTAATTATCAAATAACAACAAAAACGCTACAGTAGCGTTTTGCCAAAAAATTGGCATCCAAACTGGCCCCAGGCGAACACGGTAGAGTCTGCCACATGCGTCTGACATAAACAGTATTGTGGGCGTCGACGACCGTCTCATCGGGAGTCTGGACTTCGTTGCCGACCGGCTTGGCGTACTGTGCCTCCGTGAGGAGGCGCTCGTCCCAGCGTCCATTGGAGGAGGAGCGCTCTCCACCGGCCTCAGGCCGCTCGACGACTCCAGCGTCGAGACACTCTCGCTTCCCCTCGAGCCCATGCTGGGCTCAAATCCCACGACCGGCAAGCCAAAGGAAGGGAAACGCAAGGAGGAGGCGGCCAAGAAAGGAGACACGGTGAGCAAGGATGACGACGACTTCCCTGACACCGAGGAATACCTCGTGATCTTTGGGGGATCCGGCACCATCCACTCCAAGCGCCAGCACAAGGTACGCTACAGAGAGGCATGCGCCGCCGAGTCGGCCGTCCCCTCTTTCCTTAGCTTGTCGGACTCCCCGATCACTTTTGATCGGAGAGACCATCCTTCCCACGTCGCCCGACCGGGTCGCTACCCGCTCATCGTCGACCCCATCGTCCGCAAGAAGCGCCTCACCAAGGTGCTGATGGACGAAGGCAGAGCCCTCAACATTCTCTACGTCTACACCCTCGACGCCATGCGCATCCCCCGGTCGGAGCTCCACCCAGTGAGCTCTCCCTTCCACGGCGTAATCCCTAGGACACAGGCGACCCGCTCAGGCAGATCGACCTGCCCGTCACGTTTGGCGACCGAGCCAACTTCCGCTCGGATGTCCTGACCTTCGAGGTGGTGGACTTCCTAGGATCCTACCACGCCATCTTGGGGCGGCCATGCTACGCTAAGTTCATGGCGATCCCCAACTACACCTACCTCAAGTTGAAGATGTCGGGACCGAACGACGTCATCACCATGGGTAGCACCATTTCGCATGCCTACACGTGCACCGTGAGCATTACGAGCTTGCCACTGCCGTCATCAACTCCACTGAGCTCCCGGAGCTTGGGAATTCGTCGACTCCAGCAGTCCTAGACTGCAATGAGCCGACATCCTCGAGTGCCTTCCACCCGACTGAGGAAACCAAGGCGGTGGGGATCGACCCCATCGACCCGACCAAGACGGTGCGGATCAGGACCAAGCTCCAGGCCAAATAGGAGAGCGAGCTCGCCGACTTCCTACGCGCCAATCATGATGTCTTCACGTGGAAACCTTCTGACATGCCGGGCATACCAAGGGAGGTCGCCGAGCACGCACTACGCCTCATCCTGGGCTCAAAGCCCACCAAGCAACGCATGCGTCACTTTGACAATGAGAGGCGCAGGGCTATAGGCGAGGAGATCACCAAACTCCTAGCAGCCGGATTCATCAAAGAGGTATACCACTCCGATTGGCTAGCCAATCCTGTTCTTGTTAAAAAGAAGACTGAGAAATGTAGAATGTGTGTTGATTATACATGTTGGCCCTTGGTATCTACCACGCATCTAATGGTTCTAATTGTGTCCAAAGGACCATTTTCCTTTGCCACGCATAGACCAGATAACCGACTTCACCTCAGGATGCGAAATCCTCTCCTTTCTGGATGCCTACTCTGGCTACCACTAGTGATTCGGTCGACGCACCCGGTGATCAGGAGAGTCTGCTGCGCGAAGTTGCCTAAGCCATCCAACACCACGCCGACGCCATCGAGGAGCGGGCCAATAAACAACTCGTCGCTTTCGACGCCTGGACGGGGCTGCCATGGGTTGTAGCAGTAGTCGTCGTGCATCGCGTCGCACTGCCGTCGCCAGAGAGTAGGCCGATGAACACCTTGCCATGTCCGGCGTCGTCGAGGAGCATGTCGACAAGCACCTCGCCATGTCCGACAACCGGATAGGGATGTAGCGCGTAGTAAACGTACTCGTCATATGCCCCGCCGCCGCCGCCTGGGAGCTGGCCGACGAACAGCTCGCCATGTCCGGCGTCGTCGGGGAGTAGGTCGACAAGCACCACGCCATGTGCGGCATCGGACGGGGCTGCATCGTGTAGTTGATGTTGTCGTCATACTTCGCGCCGCCGCCGTCTGGGAGCAGGCTGACGAACACCTTGCCATGTCCGGTGCCGTCGGGGAGCAGGTCAACAAGCACCTCACCACGTCCGGCACCCAAACGTGACTACAGCGCCTAGTCTCCATAGTACACCACGCCGCCTCCGCTGGGGAGCAGGACGACAAGCACCTCGTCGTGTCCGACACCCGAACATGACTGCAACGTGTAGTCCCCGTTGTACACCGTGCCGCCACCACCGGGGAGCAGGTCCACAAGCACCACGCTAGGTCCGACGCCTGGGCGAGGCTACAACACAGAGTAGCCATAGTAGTTGTCGTGCACTGGCATGACTCCGCCGAGGCGCTTGAAAGCTCTAGTTTGGTTTTGGTGAATTGATGAAACCCTAAGTGCTAACCTAATTTATCAAGTGATCATGACATAGGTAGCACATTCCAAGTGGCGAAGCAAATGAAGATTATGACATGATGATGGTGATGCCATGGTGATGATCAAGTGCTTAGACTTGAAAAGAAGAAAGAGAAAAACAAAAGGCTCAAGGCAAAGGTATAAATGATAGGAGCCATTTTATTTTGGTGATCAAGACACTTAGTGAGTGTGATCACATTTAGGTTCGATAGCCGTACTATTAAGAGGGGTGAAACTCGTATCGAAATGTGGTTATCAAAGTGCCACTAGATGCTCTAACTCATTGCATATGCATTTAGATCTAGTGGAGTGCTAACACCCTTGAAAACATTTTGTGAAAATATGCTAACACACGTGCACAAGATGATACACTTGGTGGTTGGCACATTTGAACAAGGGTAAGAAACCTCACCGGCGGAGTGTTTGCCCGTAGAGTGCAAACAGTCCGATGGTGCCATCGGCGCCCTTTACTGAAAAGACGGAGGTCACTGTAAGTGACCGGACGCTGGTCTCGGTAAGACCGACGCGTCCGGTCAGTTGAAGCAGCGAAGACGCTGGCGTCGGTCTCTAACCGGACACTGGGTCACTTAGTGACTGGACGATGGAGGGGTGTGTCCGGTCCTGCTAACATGGCAGCACACAGAAGAGATGCCGAGTGACCGGACGCTGGGTGAGTCCGGTCGAGCATGATCGGACGCGTCCGGTCGTGATTTCTCGCATCTGGATGCTTACTAGAAATGATCGGACGCTGAGGTCCAGCGTCCGGTCACTTCACAGCAGCGCGTCCGGTCATCACTTGACCGTTGGGATCAGGCGCTC
This sequence comes from Miscanthus floridulus, assembly GCF_019320115.1. Lineage (NCBI taxonomy): Eukaryota > Viridiplantae > Streptophyta > Magnoliopsida > Poales > Poaceae > Miscanthus > Miscanthus floridulus. The sequence goes on along the minus strand of NC_089587.1, from coordinate 53,030,927 downwards.
AGTATTTGAAGAGAGGGGACACGTGGCATGCATCGCACGACCGAACGCTGGGGTCCTGCGTCCGGTCGATATGACCGGAGCGTCCAGTCACCCCGTGTTGTGCCCAGTGAAGGGGTATAATGGCTCTATTTCGTGGGGGCTTCTATTTAAGCCCCATGATCGGCTCAAGCTCACTCTCTTGGCCATTTGCATTGACATAGCAACCTTGTGAGCTTAGCCAAAGCCCTCCCACTCATCTCCATCATTGATTCATCATCTTTGTGAGATTGGAAGTAAATCCAAGTGCATTGCTTGAGTGTTTACATCTAGAGGCACTTGGTGTTCGTGTTTCGCTGCGGGATTCGCTTGTTACTCTTGGTGGTTGCTGCCACCTAGATGGCTTGGAGTAGCAAGGATCGTTGAGCGGAGGTTGGTGATTGTCTCCGGCTCCGATCGTGGTGATTGTGAGGGGTTCTTGACCTTTCCCCGGCAGAGAGCCAAAAGATACTCTAGTGAATTGCTCGTGGCTTGTGTGATCCTCATCTTGTGTTGGTTGTGCGGCACCCTATTGAGGGTTTGACGTGTGATGCCAATTAGCGCGTGAACCTCCAAGTGAGTGAATCGCCACAACGAGGAGTAGCTTGTCGACAAGCAAGTGAACCTCGGTAAAAAATCATTGTGTTCATCATTTGATTCCGAGGTGATTGGTCTTCATTAATATTGATTCTTGTGATTGATTGGTTCACTCCTCAACACGACGGTATAACTATCTTGCTCTCTCTCTTTACATTACCGCAAACTAGTTATCGAGCTCTTTAGTGTAGCTAGTTGTGAGAGCTTATTAGTTTGGTTAGTGTGGCTCTTTAGTTAGTCTTTGAGAGCACACTAACTTAGTGTAGTGCCATAGCTATTGTGTGGTTAGAGACAATAGAAACTAAAATTGTGGTAGGTGGCTTGCATTTTTAGTAGGCTAGTGCAACACTTGCTTCGCGTCATAATTGTCTAATCGGTTTGTTAAGTGTTGTTATAGAAATTTTATTAGGCTATTCACCCCCCTCTAGCCATTAGGACCTTTCAGCGTTGCGCGCTGACAAGCACCACATCGACCGGGCCTGGCTGCCGCCATGACGCGACGACGTTGGCATACGCCACGTCGGGTCCGGGTTGATGGTGGAACACGGCGACAGGGACCTCGCCACGTCCCACGGCGGCGTGGGCATGACACGCGAACTCGTCGAAGCCTGCGCGACAAGCCACAGCAGCGCCGAGCTGGCCGTGGAACGTGCTGGTGCTCATGTGTGCCTCACCTCCCTGGATCGCACAGTCCGTGCCGCGGTCGGCGGACCCCCACCGTCGTCGGCCTCGCCGCCTCGCGCTCCGTGGTCCATGTTCTCCGGTTCCGTCTCCGGCAATGCGCGAACGCCCGAGACCCCGAGCAAGTGGTTGGCTTCCGGCCGGCTTTGGTTGCTTGGAGTTGTTGTTGAGTGGATGTATTGCTTGGCCTCCGCCGGCTCCACATGGCACGCTACTTATACAGCAAAACGTTAGTGGAATGGGATGGAATCATGGAACTGAGCCCGACGCCGATGGCCCGACCCGGATTAGATCTTCTAGACGCGCGCGAGGCGAGGCAGACAGAGCGCCTTGCCATGATGGTGAAGTCGTAGTGGTCTTCCTCTGCTGAATCCATAATTGTTTAGCTTTCTGTAAGCTTATGTCTGTACAAAAGATTTCTAAGTTTGGATGCATCCAATGTTAATGTGCTAATTTGATATTGGTCGAAAGGGTTGCATGGATTACCTTGGTTTTGGAGGCATTTCTAATAACGCCTCCATCAATGTTTGAAGGCAAATTTCAGAGTGCCTCTAAAAAGTATTGTAGGCAACCAGAAAATGCCTTTAAATGTTGATATTAAAAGGCATTATGGAAAAACGCCTCAAAAGATCTTTTACTTCAATGTTTTAGCCGGCGTTTTAATAAATGCCTCCAAAGGTCTTTGAGGGCGTTTTGACCATTTTTAGAGACATTTGTAAACGTCTTGTACAATGAGTCATGTTGTAGTGCAGATTGCTCGACTCATACTTCCTACTACGGCAGCACAACTCTATTATTTTGAAGCTCAATGAACATTGGAGCACACATGACATGACATGACAGATACTCAAAACACGCCTAGAATGGCGCTGTTCGGCAGGACTGAAAAATAAGTCAAAATACTATTTCGGCTGATTGTTTTGAGAGGAAATATTGTTCTATCTGAAAATACTGTGCAGGTGAACAATGTTTTTGTGTGTGGGCTGGCCAGCCCAGCCTTAGCCGGCCAGCCAGCCGAACACTCGGAATGTCAACCTAGGCCTTGTTTAGATTGCAAGTTTTTTCACTCTTTCTCCATTACATCAAATCTTTGGACATATGCATGGAGTATTAAATGTAGATAAAAAAATAACTAATTACACAGTTTCATTGTAAATTACGAGACGAATCTTTTGAGCCTAGTTAGGCCATAATTAGACAATAATTATCAAATACAAACGAAAGTGCTACACTGCCAAATACTGATTCCTAACCTCAATGTAAACAAGGCCCTAACAAACCTTGTCAATGGACCATGAATGACTAGTCTGTCGTAGTCTCGTAGAAAGGCTTGCGTGCTAACGGCTTTACTTGTCCCACTTTGCAACTGAAGTTAAGATCTGTGGTCGCCAAGAGAAGAGGCCTGGCCTGCCTCGCTTTAAATGGCAAAGTCATTTGATTCTGTAGCTTTGGGAGAGAGGTCCTTTTAGCTAATCGCAGCACCACATTACCCGTTGACGACTTTAAACCTTCAAATAAGTGTATCTCACAGATCACGGATCCATATGTGTAATTTGTATATTTTATGACATGAAGATCTTCAAATAACTGTATCTCACGAACCACAGATCTAATTTTTAGTTTTTCTAGTCTGTCGCATTTGAGATGGCACGAGCAACAAAATGAGTCCAATAATGGATATGTTTAATGAAGTTTATTAGGGTGATAGTTCAGTTAACAAGACTCAATAATAGCTCGATCAAAAAGTTAACAAACAGCAAAGGTGTAACATAATGACAATACAAAGACCATATTCTTCGCTGACTGGTTGATTTTGACACGACAAATTCGACCAAACCTGATGCCGGGACACTGAACAAGCGAAGCAACAGACTCCAGATCCAGAAGCCCAACACAGCACACATGCCGGATTATTCCCCACTAAATCTAAGCGCAGCTCGTAATCAGATAAGATAATCATACTCCATCAGTCTTCGGCTGCTTCGGAGCCTACACACCCAAAAGCAGCATGAAGAGGTGAAAGGCAACCGCCGGCGAGCCCGGGCCGGCGGCAAGCCCATTGACAGCCACGGAAGAGGCGCCGATTCCAACGAACGGAAGGAGACGACGCAGGTGATCGGCCACCATGCCGCGGTTGTCGTACCCTGCGCCGAGGTCGTGAGCTAGGGCCACGAAGCCGTCGTACCCAGCGATTCCGTCGGCGCGCCCGGTGCCCGCGAGAGTCTGCGGCGCAAAGTTGCCTGAGTTGACGAACACCGCGCCGACGCCGTCGGGGAGCGGGCCAATAAACACCTCGCCGCTTCCGACGCCCGGGCGGGGCTGCCACTGCCACGGGTAGTAGCCGTAGTCGTGCACCGCGCCACCGCCGCCGGGTAGGAGTCCGACGAACACCTGGCCATGTCCGGTGCCGTCGGGGAGCAGGTCGACAAGCACCTGGCCATGTCCGGCACCCGGAAGGGGCTGCAGCGCGTAGTAGCCGTAGTCGCCATACGCCGCGACGCCGCCGGCGCCTGGGAGCTGGCCGACAAACGCCTCGCCATGTCCGACGCCGTCGGGAACGGGGAGCAGGCCGACAATCACCTCGCCATGTCCGGCATCCGGACGAGGCTGCAGCGCGTAGTCCCCGTTGTACACCGCGCGGCCGCCTCCGGGGAGCAGGTCGACAAGCACGACGCCACGTCCGGCGCGCGGGCGAGGCTGCAGAAAAGAGTACCCATAGTTGTGGAGCACCTGGACGACTTCGTCGGGGAGATGCGGGCCCAGTAGCGCCACATCGACCAGGCCCATTAGCTGCCGCCAGAACTCGCCGATGTTGGGGTACGCCACGCCGGGTTCGGGCTGATGGTGGAGGTGGAACGACACGTCGACAGGCACCACGACATGGCGCGCGAGGTCAGCGAAGTCGTGGAACGCCGCCGCGCTTGGTTCGAAGCCGTCGACGATGGCGCGGCGAGCGGCAGCATGGCCGCGCTGGACGTGGAACGTGCTGGTGCTCATGTGTGAGTGTGCCTCGACCGCGCCAGCCATGACGAGCTCGGTGAACTCCACCACCGTCGTCGGGCTGGCCGCGTCGCCTCCGTGGTCCATGTTGTTCCCCAGCTCCGTCTCCGGCAATGCGCGAACGCCCGAGTCCCCGAGCAAGTGGTTGGCTCCCGACCGGCTTTGGTTGCTTCGAGTGGTTCTTGAGTGGAGGATTGGTTGCTTGGCCTCCGCCGGCTCCGCATGGCGCGCTACTTACATAGCAAAAAGTCAGTGGAATGGGATGGAATCATGGAACTGAGCCCGACGCCGACGGCCCGACCCGGATTGGATTTAGGATTGAATCATAGTCCCAAACGGTCGGGGAAGCTGCCAGGAAGCCCGCCACAGCTATTTTGAGGCGGTGGTTTTCATTCCGTTTATGAAGGCATCGAGCCGTTTCCCATGATACAAGGTATAACCGCAAGGATGTTGGTTCAACTTCAAGGGGAAGCAGCTGGAAGCTGCAGGGAAAGTTCTAACTCTAATAAAGCTTTGTGAATTGTGAAGGAGCGAGATAATTGTGAATTGTGAATTGTGAATTGTCAACTTCAAGGGCGTTCTTGTTGCTGTCATCACCCTGAGACTGATAGTCTGATACTCTAATGAACTTCACAAGCTGCCGCGGCACTTGTTGGACTGTTATTACGTCGCTGACACGTCACTTCGTTTGGAGTTTGGACTCGCCACATTGTTCATGTAATGTAGCACTAGGACCTCTCGCTAGCTAGCTAGCTATTTGCTCGGTGATTAATACGTACGGAGTACTAGCACATCTCCGTGTCTGTTCGTTGTTGTGGCAGCAGAGTGCATAGCTCTGCATCAGCTGTCAATCAGCCTCCACCGTGTCCTGCAAGCTGAAGGCTATGCATGTTTTGTTTTC